>NW_020954552.1:19511272-19518873 GCF_900497805.2 Vombatus ursinus | reverse complement strand
CCTTCCTTCCTTCCTTCCTTCCTTCCTTCCTTCCTTCCTTCCTTCCTACCTTTCTTTCTTAAAAACAGTTTCCCTCTTTTCTTTCCCTCTGGTACCTTTCTGTCTATATGAGAGGCAGTGTGATTTATTGGATAGGGTGGTGGAAATGGATTCAGGAAGACTGGATTTGAATCTTGCCTCAGATAGAGTAGCTGTGTGATCTTGGGTGAAGTGCTTACCTTCTCTGGGCCTCAGTTTCCTCATCTGTAAAATGATGTGGTTTGACTCAATGATCTCTAAGGTCCCTTCCAGTTTTCAATCTATATTGAGAGCCCCCTTATCTTAAAATAAACTTTCCTTTGACCTTCACAAGTTAACATCCCATTTTTCTCCTTCCTTTTCATCACCAAATTTTTGAAAAGCGTAATCTACACTCTCTGCCTCCATTTCTTCATCACTCACTATTGCTTTAACTTATTGGAACTCTGGCTTCCAGTACTACTGAACTGGACGCCCGAGAGAAATCAGAGCATCACACCCAATTGACTTTAATTGAGAGCGCGTTTATTTGAGCCGGCCGGCGACGGACCCCAGGCGTGCATCCCAGGGGCCGTCCCACCGAGGGTTTCATCTGAGATATTTATACTGTCCGGTTACAAAACAGGGTCCGGTGGGGTGCCGGGAAGGGAACAGGGTCCGGTGGGGTGCCGGGAAGGGAGCAGGGTCCGGTGGGGTGCCGGGAAGGGAACAGGGTCCGGTGGGGTGCCGGGAAGGGAGCAGGGTCCGGTGGGGTGCCGGGAAGACAGATCAGGTTATTTACAGAACAGGATGTTGCACCCCCGCCCCCTTGAGGATTTCACCCAGGGTGTTGTAACAGCCGTTAGGGGAAGCTGAGCCAGAGGCCCCGGGGCGTGGTGCCCCTGGGTCCCTAACGGAGGGTCTATCACATTCCCCCCTTTTCAAGAGCAAGTTATACAGGGGACTCAACAGAGTCCAGGGGCGCTGACTCTTCCAAATCCAGGGGTGTATAGGATTTGCGTAGGACAAACAGTTTCAGAGACTGTATACGCTGCTGGATGTAGCGGGAGAGACAATTCATGATGCAAGGGGCGACCAATAATCCTAGGAGGAGAAGAACCAAGGGGCCCATTATAGCAGAGAGTAGAGTGGTGAGCCAGGGGGACCAGTTATACAAGTCCTGGTACCAGGAGGAGCTGCGGGCTCGGGCTCGGTCCCTATCATCTAACCGCTGCCTTAATGCCTGCAGGGATTCCTGGATGACACCTGAACGATTGGTATAGAAACAACAGGTCTCTCCCAGGGCCATACACAACCCCCCCTGTTTCAGGAATAACAGGTCAAGGGCGCGGAGGTTCTGAAGTACCACCTCCGCTAGGGAATCCAGGGAAGTCTCCAGGTGGGAGACTAGTCCCTCCAGAGCTCGTAGGTCCTTATCCACCTGGGTACTGAGGGCCGCATAATCTGCCTTTCCCTGCACTAGGGCGGTTGCTCCCACGGCTGCAGACCCGTCCACCCCGAGCCCCACCAGCAAGGGCACTAAGATAGGGGCTGCCCTTCTGGAGCGGGGTAGGCCGAAGTGTTCAGTGGCCCCCTCCTCGGAATACACATACACTTGTGGGAACACCCTAACTATCACACAGATCTCAGTGGGGCTGAGGAAGTGGCGATCTTGTATACAGGTGGTGAGGCCCAGAGTGCAGGCGAACCAAGTCTCGGGTGGGGTGGTTATCAGGAAGCCCGGCCTATTGGACGAGGATGTGACTAAGATAACAGAAGTGCAGGTTGAATTAAATGGGGAAACTCTCAACGGGTAGTCAGGTCCAAGCAAGCACGTCCCTGTGCCCTGGACATCATCCAACATCAATTTAGGCCTATTTGGGTTACAGCGGGCGGGGATTGCTGTGGAGGAGGGGTTCTGCATGGACAAGTTCCCCAGAAATGAACTGTTTAACTCCAAAGCAACCCCCACAAAGTATGGGGGAGCCGGGTTTAGACACAGCCAGCAGGCGGTAGTGACATTGGGGTCGGAGGAATTCAAGAATGCATGGACCGCAGTAAGGGTGTCAAGTATGGAGGCCCCAGGGGCACCTGGTGTTTTCAGAGTCACCGACCCTGGTGTAGCAGAGGGCTCAGCAGACGGAATCAGATCTATCTTGGCCCGTGGGTTGAGGACAGGGTTGGGGCCTATGGGAAGGGGCTGAACGGGTAGGGCGACCTTTTGTATTGTAAAAAGGACACCGTTGTCCCATCCAGTCATATACAACCTCAACCCCCATGAATGCCCAAGATTCCATGAATCATCCGTGTACTGTTTGACCGTTAAGATCATGGGGTTGCATTTTCCAGGCCAGCAGGAATACGGGAGAGGTGACTGTCTTTCCAAAGTGATGAGCGGGTCTTTTCCACCCCCAGGAATCCAGTCTGCCACTGTCTCACACCCCCATTCTGCGCAGTGGAAACTGCCGTCTCCACGGCAAGAGGGGCTTCCGGTAGCAGGACAGGCATAGAACTGGATGCCCCTGATATTATATTCACCTTGTCCTGCTCCATGTTGGGTGGCTGGTATGGGAATAGTAGGGCAGTGCCCGCCCCCTCCCGTCACAGGGTCCTGCAGGTGCCTATCTCTATTCCATCCCGATCCTAAGAGGGCACAGAGGTCAAACTTGAAGGTAGGCAGGCCATAGCAAGTTAAGGTCTGTATGATGGTGCCATCATTGGTGCGGGATAGAATCCACCTATGTGGCATGGGGCGGTAGGGGTTACAGACTGCGGGATATTCCTTATAAGCAAAGAGGAGAAGCGAAAGAATCAAGTTTTGGAGAGCCGGAGCCTTAGATCTGACACCGCCTCTGCTTTTCATTTTGCGGGCTCAGGCGCCGGAGTCTTCTTGACGTGTGACCGATGTATCCAAGCCTTTCGACCTGCGACTTTCACGGCCGATGGGTTGCAGAGGATCACTTGGTAGGGCCCAGTCCACCGCGGTTCCAGAGCCGATCCGGCAGGCAGTTTGCGGGTGAGGACCCAGTCTCCAGGTGTCAAGGCCTCCGAGGTAGCGGCAGGATTCGAACTTCTCCCCGCAGCCTTCAGGACCGATCGTACCGCGTCTTGGACCTCCCGGAGTGCCTGAAAGGACTTAAGAAGAGTGGGGTTAGTAAAATCCGGGGCTGGGGTCGCCCCCGTTACCTTTGGTAGGACAGGTGGGGGTGCCCCATAAAGAATCTCGTATGGGGAGAGAGAGAGAGTGGAAGAGTTAGGAGTACACCTAGCCCGAAGGAGAGCGAAAGGGAGGAGGCTAACCCAGTTATCGCCAGTTTCCAGTTTGAGCTTAGCAACGTGCTCCTTCAAAGTCCTATTCATCCTTTCTACTTGCCCTGAACTCTGAGGCCGGTACGCACAATGTAGCTTCCACTTCAGTCCCAGCATCTTGGATAAGTTCTGAATTGTTGCAGATACGAATGACGGCCCATTGTCGGACCCTATTGAAGCTGGCAAGCTGAATCTGGGAATGATTTCAAAGAACAGTTTTTTTGCAACTACCGTGGTGGTTTCAGCTTTTACTGGGAACGCTTCTGGCCACCCGGAGAACGTGTCTATGAATACAAGGAGGAATCGGTACCCCCCCTGTCCAGGTCCCATATCGGTGAAATCAACTTCCCAGTGATCCCCGGGGAAGGTCCCCCGCGGTCTATCAGCTGGCACCCTCGTCGCTGGCCGGGGGTTGATCTTTGCACATGTACTGCATCTCCTGGCCGCCTCCTCAGCTGCCTGTTTCATCCCTGGGCTGTAGAAATGCCTACTCACCAAGTCATAGAGCCTGGTTCCGCCTAGATGAGTGAGGTCATGGAGGGTCATCAATAGAGGGGGCAGGAGGGCTTTGGGCAGGATTAACAGACCGTTTCGGTGTCTTCTCCATCCCCCCTTTTCAGGCACGCCATCCGGATCGCCGGACTGGTAAGAAGGTCGTGCGGGCAACAAATTTTCCGTCTGGACAGCGAAGGCGGGGAGAGGCATCCTTCTTGCGGCCGCACGGGCGGCTCTGTCTGCGGCTGCATTTCCCTGCGACTGGGGGTCCGTCCCACGGGTGTGAGCTGGGACATGGATGACTGCCACCTCTTTGGGAAGCCAGACAGCATCCAGGAGATCCTGAATTTGCCTCTTATTCCTGATCTCTTTCCCTGCTGAGGTTAGCAGGCCGCGCTGCTGGTACACGAATCCGTGAACATGGACAGTCGCGAATGCATACCTGCTGTCAGTGTAGATATTGACTCTCTTGCCCTTCGCGAGCCGGAGTGCCTGTGTCAAGGCAACCAGCTCTGCCCGCTGGGCAGAAGAACCAGGCGGCAGGGCTGCGTCCCAGAGGGTCTCGGTCGGGGTCACCACTGCGGCCCCGGCCCTCCGAATCCCATCCTCCACGAAGCTGCTGCCATCTGTGAAGAGGATCATGTCAGGGCTGGTCATAGGTACATCGGTAAGGCCAGGCCGGGAGGTGTGGATGGCGTCAAGGACGTCCAGGCAATCATGCAGCGGTGATGCCGGCGGGGAGTTGGGAAGCAGCGTAGCGGGGTTCAAGGTCACGGGCGCAGAGAAGGTTATGCGGGTTGGATCTAACAGGACGGACTGGTAGTGAGTCAGACGACAATTAGAGATCCACCGAGTGGGAGGGGTGTGCAGCAACTGCTCCAGGTGGTGAGATGCAGAAATCTCAAGGGGCTGGCCGAAGGTCAGCTTTGTTGCCTCCCTGACCAGGGTCGCGACAGCCGCAACGGTTCGAAGACATGTAGGCCACCCAGCAGCGACCGAGTCAAGCTGCTTGGAGAGATAGGCCACTGGGCGATTCCAGGGCCCCAAAGGCTGGGTTAGCACTCCCTTGGCCACTGCCTGAGATTCTGAGACATAGAGGCGGAACGGCTTAGTCAGGTCTGGCAGGGCAAGAGCGGGGGTGCTAGCTAACGCTCTGCGCAGTTTGTTAAAAGCCTCCTCCTGCCTTGGTCCCCACAGGAACTTGGCAGGCTCACCTGACAGTGCCTCATACAGTGGTTTAGCGATTTCCGCAAATCCTAAGATCCACAGTCGGCAGTACCCGGCCATTCCCAAAAATTCGCGGAGCCCGCGGCGGGTTGCTGGGGCCGGCATGCCCAGGATAGCTGACACACGTTCCCGCGAAAGCAGCCTTTGTCCGGACTGCAGGGTGAATCCTAGATAGATAACAGATTGTAAGCACAGCTGAGCTTTCTTACCCGAAACCCGATAGCCTGACTTGTCCAATAGCTGCAGGAGGTGCAGTGTAGCATCTCGGTAGGTCGTCTCGGATGAAGCGGCCAGCAGCAGGTCATCCACATACTGGAGGAGTGTGACCTCGGGGTGGGATACGCGAAACCTGGCTAGGTCCGAGGCCAGGGCTGAGCCAAAAAGAGTAGGAGAGTTCTTGTACCCTTGAGGCAATCGAGTCCAGGTTAGTTGGGAGGACGTTCCGGTTGAGGGGTCGGTCCATGTGAAAGCGAATATAGGCTGGCTGATAGGGGCCAGCGGGATGGAAAAGAAAGCGTCCTTCAAGTCCAAGACAGTGTACCATGTGCGGGTTGGAGTCAAAGAGGACAACAAGGTATACGGATTAGGCACAGTGGGATGGACTGTCTCCACCCTGGCATTCACCTCCCGCAAGTCCTGGACTGGGCGAAAATCTCCGGATCCGGGCTTACGGACCGGCAACAGGGGAGTGTTCCAAGGACTTTGACATGGTCGTAGTATGCCAGCCTGAAGAAGTCGGTCGATATGGGGTTTGATTCCCAGAAGAGCAGGTCGGGATACCTGATACTGTTGGACCCGCACAGGAGTAGCAGTAGACAGGAGTTGGACCACCACAGGGGCCTGGTGGGCAGCTAGCCCAAAAGGGTTTGACTCAGCCCACACTCCCGGCACTAAACTCCTGTACTGACTCAGCAGTGGGGACGGGGCATCAACCGACGGCCGCCTGGGAGAAAGGAGGCGGGACTCCTCGGAGAGGGGACAGGTCAAGACGAGCTGGGGCACGCTGACCCCCAGGGTGGGAGTAGGTCCCTTAAAAGAAATTACAGCTTGGAGTTTATGCAAGAGGTCTCGACCCAGGAGGGGGTAGGGACAGTCGGGCATGACCAGAAAAGAGTGAGACACTGAGCCTTCCCCTAGCCGGACCTCACGGGCGGTGGTGAAAGGCACTGCTTGGATACGGCCTGTAGCCCCCTGGACCTGTATTTTAGAGGAGGACAGGGGACCTAGTGGAGAGTTCAGAACTGATGCAGCTGCCCCTGAGTCTACGAGGAAAGAGATTGGCTGACCCCCAACAGTGAGTGTCACCCTTGGCTCCAGGGGGTCCAGGGTCATAGTAGACTTGGAGCCAGGGCACCCCTAATCATCCATGTCCAAGGTTAGGACCGGCTCTGGTTTAGTCTTTTGCTGCCGATTTGGGCATTCGGACTTCCAGTGGCCAGTAGCTTTGCAATATGCACATTGGTCTCGGCCTAGGGGGGGCCTGCCCGTATTTCTCCCTTGAGGCCGGGGACCAGGCCTTCCCCCTTTCCCGCTTTGCCTGTCCCCCGGGATTTGTGCCAGAGCTGCCACGACTGCCCGTGTCATGGAGCGTGCCTGTTTTTCTTGCAGTTCCTCCCGGGAGTCATAAACCCGCTTGGCTACTTCCATGAGTTCAGTAAGAGTCTTACCCTCGAATCCATCCAATTTTTGCAGTTTTCGCCGGATGTCAGGAGCCGAATTAGACACAAAGTCTATCACCACTGCTCTCCGGTTGTTAGGATCCTCAGGGTCAATGGGGGTGTAAGTGCGGTAGGCCTCATACAATCTTTCCAAATAAGCAGCTGGAGATTCACTTTTCCCTTGCCTGATCTCACTAACCTTAGACATATTGGTGGGTTTCCGCGCTGCTGCCCTTAACCCCCCTAACAGTAACTGGCGATACCTGTCCAAAGCCTCTCGCCCCCGATCAGAATTTGGGTCCCAGTCAGGGCGACTTTCGGGAAAAACATGATTCCGGCGGCCCGGATCAGTTGAGGGGCGGCCGTCGGGGTCCACAACCCTTTTCCTGGCTTCCAATATGATCTTATCACGCTCCTCAGTGGTAAAAAGAACCCGCAGGAGCTGCTGACAGTCATCCCAAGTAGGCTGGTGTGTATAGAAGACTGTCTCCAAAAGGGAAATCAGACTTTGGGGCTTGTCCGAAAAGGACGGATTCTGTTGTTTCCAATTGTATAAATCACTGGTTGAAAAGGGGACATAGACCATGAAGGGTCTCCCCGACTCCCCGGGGGTCGTGGGGACCTGTCGCAGGGGAAAGGCAGATACAGTGGAGTCGGGGGAAAACCCGGACCCGGAGGAGCCGTAAGGCGTCCCTGTTCGAGTATGAGGAGGACTTGTCAGAGGCGGGGCCGAGGGGTGGCTCGACCCCTGAACAGGATATGGTGGGGGTCGGGGCTCAGCCGGGTCCAGGGGGTCAGGATCGGAAGGGGGTAAGACCTTGGCTCCTACTTGCGTAGTCCCGGGAACTTTTTGACCGGATGTTGGCCCCGAGTGCACCCCAACTTTGGACAAAGCTTGAACCCGGAGTGGCTTTG
>NW_020954552.1:19398188-19510872 GCF_900497805.2 Vombatus ursinus | reverse complement strand
GAGAGAGGGGTCCCCGGTGCGGGGCTTGACGGCCCCTGACCCATCACGGACGGGAAGAGGCGAATCAATTAGGACAATCACAGATGGATAAAACATATAAGACAGACATAAACAGTTAAGGCAACACTCCAGACATTAACATGTGGCGCCAGAATGCAGATAATCAGGACTCTCACACGGCGTCCCGTGGAGGTCAGTAAGGGCGTTACAGCTGCGTCCAGCCAGGCCACTTACTTCCGTTGAGTACTCACCGATCAGACTGAGACCAGAGCGCTCGGTGCCCAATTAAGAAATTTAGAGGAAGAATACGGGGCGGGCTGGTTCGCACGGGATAAGTCAGTGTTCGGGGCTGGGGCACATCTTCCCGGTGGCCATCCCCTGAACACGTCCCACCCCGGCCTTCCAGCAACGCCGAAGCAGCTGGCCCAAAGGGCGATCTCGGTGGAACCTCCAAATGAACTGGACGCCCGAGAGAAATCAGAGCATCACACCCAATTGACTTTAATTGAGAGCGCGTTTATTTGAGCCGGCCGGCGACGGACCCCAGGCGTGCATCCCAGGGGCCGTCCCACCGAGGGTTTCATCTGAGATATTTATACTGTCCGGTTACAAAACAGGGTCCGGTGGGGTGCCGGGAAGGGAACAGGGTCCGGTGGGGTGCCGGGAAGGGAGCAGGGTCCGGTGGGGTGCCGGGAAGACAGATCAGGTCATTTACAGAGCAGGATGTTGCACCCCACCCTTGAGGATTTCACCCAGGGTGTTGTAACAGCCGTTAGGGGAAGCTGAGCCAGAGGCCCCGGGGCGTGGTGCCCCTGGGTCGCTAACGGAGGGTCTATCACACTACTCCTTTCTCAAAAGTTACTAATGACCTCCTGAACACCCCCTGAAGTGGCATCTTCTTAGTAGTCATGTTCCTTGAACACTCCAACATTAGACATCATTGACCATGGCCTTCTTTCACAAACTTAAGGTCACTGAAGTCCCTACTCTGCTGTCATCCTCCTCCCCCACTGCTTGTTACTTATAATCATGTGGGACTGGTAGATCCTCAAGCCTCTGATTTGACTTTGTGTATCCCATTGTCCCCTTGGTGAATGACAAAAAGATAGAGGTATGAGTCAAAGATGATATAAGGATTTGAGCCTGCCTGGTGGAGGTAATGATGGTGAATCCAGTCTGCTCAGTGGTTCAACTGTGAGCCCTGTATCCTTCCTGCCTGGGGTTACTACACTATAAATAGCACCACCAACAAAAATGGGGAAATATAGAGGTGAATGGCAGCTAGGTGGTACAGTGGATGGACCTCCAGGCCTGGAGTCAGGAAAGGCTGAGTTTAAATCCAGCCTGAGACACTTACTAGCTGTATGACCCTGGGCAAGTCACTTCACCCTGTTTGGCTCAGTATCCTCATCTGCAAAATGAGCTGGAGAAGGAAATGGCAAACCACTCCAATATCTATGCCAAGAAGACCCCAAATGGGGTCATGAACAGTGGGACATGACTGAAAGACAACAACTAGAGATGAATGGATTTGTGAGAAACTGATGCACTTTGTTTACAACAAGTGGAATCTGAGGTGACAATAGGGTATAGAATGGCAGCAGGAGTTTTATAATGAACGTTGGATTTGGAATCAGAGGACCTGGGCTAATTTTTTTTTAAAACTACCTGTGTGACACAACTGGTCATTTAACTTCTTTGGGCCTCAGCTTTTTCATTTATAAAATCGAGGAGCAGGATTAAATAATCTCTAAATTCTCTTTTAGTATTGTCTTATGATCTTCTGATTCCATCTGGGGATAGCTATCAGGCATTTAGAAATTTGGGATTAACTTGGAGGAAGGGCTGCCTAGAGTTATGGTTTTGGGAATTATCTACAGAAGTGATCATTGCTGTCAAGAGAATGGATGGGGAAGGTATTGAATGAGAAAATCAGATAAGACTGAGTTGAATGACACACCCAGATCTAAGATAAGAGGAGAACCTGGAGAAAGAGGTGAATCAGGACAGTGTTGCATCATGAAAGGTAAAGCAGACACTTTCAAGGAAGGGGCTAGAGAAGGATAGTCAATGGTATTGTTTTCTGCAGAAAAATCCAAGAATGAGGACAAACAAAAGGTCACCAAGATGTTCGGAAGATACTCAAAGGCCTTGAAGAGAGCAATTTCAATAGAAGATTGTAAGGGGGTTAGCACATGGCAAGGAAACGGAGGCAGTGAATGCAGATTTTCCTCTTCCAAAATCTGATGGGACCTTGTCAAAAGAAGCTCTTTTCAAAACATCACAGAGCCAAATATGTTTGTAGGCAGAAGAGCCAGCAGAGAGGGAGAGAATAAAGGTGTAAAAGAGGTGATAAGTGATTGAACAAGGTAATGACTGAACCAAAAGGAATGCAACCAGGGACACAGGCAGAGCAGTACATGGCAGTATTTTAGGAATATTAATTTGTTAGACATGGAAGGGACCTTAGATCATTTGTTGTTGCTGTTCAATTGTCTCAGTTGTGTCTGAGTCTTCATGACTCCATTTGGGGTTTTCTTAGCAAAGATACTGGAGTGGTTTGCCATTTCCTTCTCCAGCTCATTTGACAGATGAAACTGAGGCAAACAGGGTTAAATGACTTGCCCAGGGTCACACAGCTAGTAAGTGTCTGAGGCCGGATTTGAACTCAGGTCTTCCTGACTCTAGGCCCAGTGCTCTATCCACTGAGCCACCTAATTGCCCCCCTTCTACCTCCCCCCATCATAGCATAATAGATATAGAGCCAGAAGGGAATTCAGAAGCCCTTCAGACCAACCCCTTCATTTTATAGATAATTAAACCAAATTCCAGGTTGTTCAATGAATTGCACAAGGTCACATGGGTAGTAGATATCCAGGGTTTGAAAACAGGTCTGGTCTACTGGATAGAATGCTGGACTAGGAATCAGGAAGACGTGGGTTCAAATCCTGCCTCTGATACTTTCTGGCTAAGGGACCAGGGGTGATTCACTTAACCTATCTAACTCGGAGGCAGCTACATATAGAGAGCTTGTCATCTGCCTGCTGCAGGGCATTGCCAAACCTACAAAATCACAGATCCGTGCTAAGATGGATTTTAGGGGTTAAGACTGGAGGCAATGAGACTATAGTCTAGGAGGGAGTTGATGAAGGCTTGGAGAAAGGTAGTGACAGCTAAGAATGGAATGGAAGGAAAGATAGTTCTCTCATGTAAGTGATGTGTGGGCTGTTCAGGGGGGACTAGCACCTCTGGGGTGAGGGCTTGCCGAGCCCTTTCCAGGGCTGCTCATCCACCTTTGACGTCCACCTTCAACCAACTCTCTCTGGTGGCTCTAAGAAGCTGTAGTATGTGCAGTGGCCACATGCCAAAAAACTATTTCAGCAGAAGGGCTAGACCAGGTCGGGAGCAAGCAACAGGTCTCAAACCCATAGGTGAGGTAGAGGGCTGTCTACCCCAAGCATGTCTGGATGAGAACAAGTTGTTCTAATGGCCTTGAAGGCAGTGAAAGCAGGAGCTGTGAAGCACTTAGAGCTTGGTTAGACATCAAAGATGCCAAGGTCATCCATTGTATCACCAGTTGTCCTGACTTTTGTCCTGCCACTGGACTTTGATGACTCTGGAGGAGAGAGTGAGGCTGATGACTTTGTTTTTTTTTTTTTATTCTTAATTTATGGAACAAAAAAGCATTTCCATAATGTAGTACAATAAAAAAGATGATTGTACATGAAACTGCAAATCTACTATGCACAACTTGCTATTCCTTTCAAATATATAACAAAATTATTTTCTTCCCTCAGCTCCCCCCTGCCAGAGATGGCTACCATTAGACACAAATAGATATATATGTAAAATTATGACTTTGTGCAACTCTGCCTCATTTAAATCCAGTTCATGCATAAATCAAGACATCATCCCATGATGTCATTGGTCCTCTTCGAAAAATGAAGGATGCACAACTCCACAAAAAAATGGATAGGACTTGATGATTAATTAGACAGACTTGATGATGAATTAGGGGTGGGGTGGGATGGGGTTGGCATCAGATCCCAAATTGGCTGGGATACCAGCCTTTCCAAGAGAAGTAATCATAGTAAAAATTGTCCTGTAGCCACCAATATACCATGAGTGGACAATTCATTGGACATTGTTACTCCAATTATTTGTTTGCTGCTCTGTCTCTGACTTGGACTTCCTAGATCCCTTGACTTGGACCTGGACCTCATTTACATTCACTCCAGCTGGTTCCCTCCGCCTCCATCCTAGCCATCATATACACAGACACAGGTTCAGACACAGGCACTTCTCTGGTCCATCACTTCTTTCTCTAGTATCCTGATAACCTTTTTTTTTTTCCTCTGGAGCTCCAAATTTAGCACTTTGTTGGTCTTATTCTCCCACTTACATTATATTCCTCTATAGGACCAATACATACATGAATATTTTAGGGCTCAGTCTAAATTGGCTAATATGGAGATAAGGTTCAAGAAAACACAAGATCATAGAATCATAGTTCTAGAATTCTAGAGGGCAATGCTGAAGAACATTATACTTACCCCTGGTCTGTTTAATATTTCTGACAAGAACTTGGGTGAAAACATTTATGACATATGTATATAATTTCCAATTATGCTGGATGACAGGCTAAAGATTAAAAAAAAAATTCATCAGACTGGGAAAATGGGCCTAAACTAACAAGATGAAATTTAATAGAGGTAAATGTAAAGTTTTATATTTTAGGTTAAAAAACAATCAGCAACACATGAATAGGAGGGGCAAGAGCTGATTTAGCAGCAGTTCATTGGAAAAAAGACCTATAGTTTTCATCACCAGCTTAGGATGAGCCAGCCTTATGATCTGAGGGCCCTCCCCAAATCCCATCAAATGTTTAATCTTAGTATATACTAAAAAAAAATGGGGATCCCAGATTAGCGGAGGTGGGTGGCTCCCTGTTGGAGTGCTTTGAGGCAGCTATTTGTCAATATGACATAAATAATAGAAAGGTGTGTTGTCTTTCCAGGATATGGAACTGGGAACTCCTGAGGCTTGTTAAACTTGACGATGGCCACCTAGTACTTATGTCTCTGGTGGGAACAAAGAAGAGCTCAGGAGCAATTGCTCAGAATTCTGAGGTTCTGGGAGAGAAACTGAGGACCTCAGGGGGAAACAGGTGGTGTTCTTAATCACTGTTGCCAACTGAAGGCAGGGGCTTTGGAAGAGAAAAGTGAATTGGGAAAATGAGCAGTTAGTTAAGAAGATGGCAACTGAGAACGGAATGAGCTATGGCTTAAAATAAAGGAAGGGTGGGCTCTTGACCAGGAGTGGAGTGTGCCTAATGAGGACTGGTAAGAACAGATTTGCCTGGAGTCACGCAAATCTCATTAAGAGGGCTCTAAACAGAAACAAGAGAGGAAGGAGAGGGGCAAGACTGCTTATGCATATCTGCCTATCCAGCTACCATAGAGAACAGCAGCTACAATACACGAACACGAATAGTATTAGCGAGGCTCAGTGATTCACAGAATGGAGTCAATAATAAAGCTGAAAGGCTCAGATGTCTATACACAGATGCACAAAGTACAGGGAATAAAACCAAGTGAAGTAGAGATCTTAAATCAAGGACATAATTCATCTTCATACATATCTCTGAGGCATAGTAGAGTGAGTTTCATTGTTAGAATATGGCTATGAAAAAATATATTTCTTTCAAAAGAAAAAAAAGATAATAGATTGGGAGGACAGAGTTGTATATTGTATACTTGTTGTATAGTCATCGTATATTAAATATATTCACATGATGAAATCCAGGACTCCAATGGCGGAGGATGTGGGGGCAAAGAACAACAAAGGGAAAAATAAAAATTATATCATTGTGACAATGTACTCCTTTTTATTTATTTTATATTTTTCCCACTTAATAGTATATTATTTTTTCCCAATTACATGTAAAGCTAGTTTTCAACATTCACTTTTTTTTGTTTTGCTTTTTGGTGAGGCAATCAGGGTTAAATGACTTGCCCAGGGTCACGCGGCTAGTAAGTATCAAGTGTCTGAGGTTAGATTTGAACTCAGGTCCTCCTGATTCCAAGGCCAGAGCTCTATCCACTGCACCACCTAGCTGCCCCTCAACATTCACTTTTATAAGATTTTGAGTTCCAATTTTTTTCTCCCTCCCTTCCTTCCCTCCCCTGCCTCCCCACCCAAGACAGCAAGCAATCTGATATAGGTTATATGTGTACAATCATATTAAGCATATTTCCATGTTAGTCATGTTGTGAAAGAAGAATCAGAACAAAAGGGAAAAACTGCAAGAAAGAAAAGACAAAAAACAAAAAAAAGTAAAAATTGTATGCTTTAATCTGCATTCAGACTCCATAGTTCTTTCTCTAGATGTGGATAGCATTTTCCATCTTGAGCCTTTTGGAATCGTCTAAGATCATTGCATTGCTGAGAAGAGCTGTCTACCACAGTCAGTCATTGCATAATGTGGCCTTTATGTGTACAGCGTTCTCCGGGTTCTGCTTACTTCACTCAGCATCAGTCCATACAAGTCTTTCCAGGTTTTTCTGAAGTCTGCTTGCTCATCATTCTTATAGCACAATAGTATTCCATTACAATCATATACCACAACTTGTTCAGCCATTCCTCAATTGATGGACATCCCTTCAATTTACAAGTCTGGCAATGTACTCCTACTGTTAATAATAGCTGACCTTTATATAGCATTTTAAAGTTTGCAAAGCACAATTTTACCCCCATTTTATAGAAATTTTACTGAGACAAACAGAGGTCAAGTAATTTGCCAGAGTCACACAGCTAGTGAATGTCTAAGGCTGGATTTGAATTCAGGTCTTCCTGACTCCAGGCTCAGCAGTATATCCACTGGGCCACATAGATGCCTCATGCTGTAGAACTCCTCTGCAGACAGAAGCAGATGAGTTTGGGACACAGATCACAAACCTAATAAAACACTACTGGGAGAGTTCAACTACCCACATGTCTTCTCTCTCTGTCTCTGTCTCTGTCTCTCTCTCTGTGTCTCTTAAAAGCAGGGTAGCTGATACATTCTTGTGACCATCTATCTTATTGTTCTCCTCCTGGGGGAATGTTTGGTTGAGCTTCTAGACCATTGATTGGGGTTGTGGGGAGTATTCAGAGTATTAAAAAATCTAGGTCCAGGAGCAGGTAGGTGGCACAGTAGATAGGGCACCAACCCTGGAGTCAGGAGGACCTGAGTTTAAATCCAGCCTCAGACACATAACACTTATTAGCTGTGTGACTCTGGGCAAGTCACTTAACCCCATTGCCTGACCAAAAAAAAAAATCTAGGTCCAGATGCTGCTGATAGGCCCATGGGTGGTCATAATAGTCATTTTTGATCTATTTGTCCCATACATCAGTGAGGTCATTAAGGTTGTGGTTCACATCAATAATTCTTCATCTTCATCTTTCTTGGGCTGAATCTCATTTTGTGCAGTAGAAACTGAGCACTTGGGGCCAATAATCAGATCCTGTTAGATTTTCTTGGAGGTGCTTGCCATCTTGGATGAAGCCTTTATCTTTGGACAGAGCGTTGGTTGGCCACCATGGAGCTAAGCTGTTCTAAGCATCTGCTCTGACTCAAATTTATAGCTCTAACTAGATGTGACTGTGGGGGTCAGGCAGAAGCTAAACAGAAGAATGTCTCTTCGACAACACAAGAAACTATAAACATTTGTTGAAGCTGACCTGGCCATGCCATGGGTACCTTCTTTTAGGTTCACTTTCCTTAATGGTATATATTTCTTTTTTTTTATACATAGAAAAAGTGCTTGATCAAGTGTGCAAAATGGTGTTTGATAAACAACTACAAAATACCTTGATTTAATGATTATTTATCCTTCAAAAAGCATGAAAGGAGAAGACCTGATTTTGATTATGCAGAAGGAGCTGGTTGCTCAAGCAGAAGTGATGGGAGCCTTGAAGGAAAATGGCCTCCCCTCCCCCTATTTTAGAAGTTGTGATAGAGGAAAGGAAATCTGGGCAAAGTCCAATATGCCCTCAATTTTAGAGGAATAGATTTCAAAGGATTCAGAGAAACGAAAGGTAAAATCCTATGATTCTATAAGATGAGTTATCCCAAGAGGTCAGGAAGCTCTCAAGAATGAAACTGAAGCACAATTAGAAATGATTCGGCTGAGAGAGAAAAGCTTACTATGCACTAGGCACTTTGCTAAACACTGGGATTACAAATATGACCAAAAAACATGGTCCCTGCCCTCCAAGAGCTTCCTTTCTAATGGGGTAGACGATACTTAATGGAGAGCTGGAAAGGGAGGAAGGGGAAAAGCTGTGAAAGAGCAAAAAGCTGAAGTCTGGAGAACGAGGAGTAGAGTTGAAAGTGAAGTGAGTGGGGCATTTGTTATTCAGTTGTTTCAGTTGTGTCTGACTCTTCATGACCCCACTTGGGGTTTTCTTGGCAAAGACACTGGAGTGGTTTGTCATTTCCTTCTCCAGCTCATTTTACAGATGAAGAAACTAAGGCAAGCAGGGTTGAATGACTTGCCTAGGGTCACACAGCTAGAGTCTGAGGCCAGATTTGAACTCAGGAGGATGAGTCTTCCTGACTTCAGGCCTAGCTGCCCGAGTGTGGCATAGGCCCCTCATAAAATTGTGGTTCAGGTCAAGGGCTCACCAAACAGAAGAGAGAGCAGCCGTGACAAGCTATCTCCAAGTTGAGAAAACTGCTGGCAGGGAGATGGAGAATTCGGGGGGGTAAGGAGACACACAATGAAGATAGAATGGAGAGCCGGTGTCAGAGGACAAACATATAATAATACTACGGTAAAATCCTCTGAAAATAGCCTTCAGTTCAGGTAAGCTCAGATAGACTGAGCTGAGGATGGTGATGAATACTGAATACCAAGCTCAGTTGAACTATATCCCAAAGTACTGAAAAACTGGCAAATGTGATTGCTGACCCACAGCAAGTAATTTAAAAGAGAAGACTGTAGAGAATGGAAAAAGTGCTGTAGAATCACAGAAAGGTCAGTGTGGTCCCAGTTTAAAAAAAGAAAAAGGGAAGAGAGTAAGTTTTATAAACTAGAAATCAATGAGCCTGACTTTGCTGGAAAATTCTAGAATAAATAAAGGGATGGCTTGTGAACCTTGAGAAAGGGATGATGATTAAGAACAGGCATGGATTCATCAACAACAGTTCATGCTAGATGAATGGTATCCTCCCCTCCTTTTTTTGACAGATACTAGATGGCTAAGTAAAATGCTGAGGACATGCTATAATTTATTTATAATATTTATGGACATATTTCAGCAAAGTGTTTGATGGTTTCTCATGTTATCTTTGAGGATACTATGTAGAGCTACAGGCTAGGGTAGATGGGAACACATTTAGGTGCCCTTGGAACTGGTTGAATGGTGGACCATCAAGGTGTCAACTCAGGAAGAGACCTCTGGTGAAGTGTCCCAGTTGATATGAGTCAACAGTATGACATAGCAGGAAGAAAAGCTAACCCAATCTGTCTTGAAAGGCAAATGAGGTAGTATGCTAGGCCTGGAGTCAGGAAGACCTCAGTTTAAATCCCATCTGTTAATCTTAATACTGTGTCATTTAAACCTCTCTAAGCCTTGGTTTTCTGATCTACAAAATGAGGATGATAGTACTTGCCAAATGGAGATAGTAATACTTGTTCTGTTCTACCTACATCACAGGGTTGTTGTAAGGCTCAAATGAGATAATGCTTGTATAGTACTTTGAAAACTTCAAATTACTGGACAAATGTCAGTTGTTATTATTATTAAGAGAGGGCTGGAGTCCACACAGAGCCTCTAGGCTCTGCCCTGGTTTGATCACATCTGATGTATTGGGTCCCCTTCTGTTTACCTCATCCTAGGAAGAACATTGACAAGCTGGCATTGTTTTCAATTGTGTCCAACTGTTTGTGACCCCAAGTCACTTAACCACTCTAAGCCTCAGTTTCCTCAACTATAAAATAAGCTGGCTAGGCTTGATGATGTCTAAGGTATCTTAACAACTCTAAATCTGTGATCCTGTGAACCTGTCCAATGATGGAGTGGTCCACCTCGCAAAGTAGTGAGCGTTTTGTCTTATTTATATTTATATTTATTCTTTTCTTCTTCGGAGAGGTTGGATGGCTACCTGTTGTGGATGTTGTTTGAGGGATTCCTCCATTGGCTTGGAGACTGGGCCAGATGACTGATAGAGTCCTTCCTATACCCAAGATTTGATTACTAAGTTCTCTGGACCTCTGTTTTAGACCTGTATTTCTGTGCCACTCTCCTTGCTCCTTCCCCTCTCACTCTCCACTCATCCACATCCTCTCCTTTCTTCAAGGCCCAACAACAAATCCCAACTCTTGTCTGAAGCTTCCCTGACCATATAAGCCTCCAACCACTGGCCTCTCCTCCAAACCCTGCCAGTATTTCTCTCTCTACCCCACGTCTATACCACTCCTTTGACATAGCGTAGAATACTTCAACCCTTAGGGTCATACATAGCTGTAGAGCCAGGATGGACCTCAGAGGCTCTCTGGTCTAATCCCCTCATCTTTTAGAGAAGAAAACTGAAGCTGAGGCTGATTCAGTGACTTGCCCAAGGTCACACAAGTAGTATCAGAGTCAGGATTTGAACCCAGGTTCTCTGATTTCAGAATTAGTCCACTTTCTACTTCTCACATACATACCCTAACTCTCCAAATAGATGATAACGATAGATTCTTTGAGGGATAGGGCTGCATCTTATACCTGTATCCTTGACCCCTAGCACAATGCCCTGCATATAAGCAATGCTTAATTAAGGTTGTTAATGATGTTGATGAAGAGGAAGAAGATGGAATATAAGTGATGAAAGAGGTAGAGGAGTTTGGGGCCAATAGGATGAGAATAAGTGAAAGTGACAGGGTACTCGGGAAAGGAAAGTTCTTTGGGTGGGAAGATGATGAATTTTCTTTTGTAGTGGGAATCTTCAGTTGATTGGAAGACTGGAAATAGCTGGCGGGCACAGTCTGGAGACTAATATCAGTAATGACTCTTTGGACTCCTAATGCTCCCTGAATCACCACGTGGGTGGAAACACTCAAAGTCTTCCTGCAAGTATAAATTCACTGATAAGTGTCATTAAAAAAAAAAAAAAGGAAAAAAGGAGTAGAGCTACCTTTTGGCTGGCTGTTGTTAGGGTATTTTTAGCATTGTGGGTCAGGCTAATTCGTGTGTCTAGCTCAAAATATCACGGGGACCCAGAATTCTCTTTAGAACTCAAAAACCACATTTTTTTTCCCCCTAAAATGTTTAGCTACAACCAAAGACTTAGGTACCACTCTTCATTTCTAGACTACGTAGAGATAATGGAGTTAAAAGGACAGTACTCTGTGTAGCTAGTAATGATGGGGAGGCTGAGTCCTATGAGTCAAGTCATCAGCTGTCCTACAAAGGCCAACACCGAGGCCTTCCCAGATGACCTGGGAGGTCCCATCATTATGGGCCTATAGCGGGATGGAGCCTATAGTACCACTGGTAGTTTGAGATAGGACTCTACTTAATAGCTGACTTGGTCCCTCTCAGAAGGTAGAGCCACTGGGGTGTAGGAAGAGTGTGGCTGCGTTGTCAAGCTCCCCAGGACACATTCCTGACTTGGGCATTCTTCTATGTATATCCTCCAGTAGGCTGATATTTGTTGTTCAGTCAGCCATGCCTGATTCTCCATTACCCCATTTGGGGTATTCTTGGTAGAGATGCTGGAGTGGTCTGCCATTTTCTTATCCAGCTCATTTTACAGATGAAGAAACTGAGGCAAACAGGGTTAAGTTAACTTACTTGCCCAGGGTCACACTAGTAAGTGTCTGAGGCTGGATTTGAACTCTGGAAGATGAGTCTTCCTGACTCTAGGCCTGTATACTCTAGCCCCTGCACCACCTAGCTGCCCTGGTAGGCTGATGTATGGGAAGTCAGCCTGGAGTGATGTATGTTCACATACTCCATGTGCTAGCCTAACTGGTCTACTTGCTGTCCATTCCTGACAGTCTTCTACTTCTGTGCTTCTCCTTAGAATCTTTAGTTTCCCTACAACCTCCACTCAAGGGCAGAGGCCTTTCATTCTCCTCTTGTGTACCTCTTATTCCTTACCCCTCCCCCCCTTCATCCCCAATAGACTATAAACTCCTTGAGGTCAGGGCAGGGACCGATTCATTTTTGTCTTGGTTCTCCCAATGCTTAACATAGTGTTGGGAGCACAGTGGGTGCTAAAGAAAAGCTTATTGAATGAATGTCCCCTTCCATGCATGTATCCCATGTGCTTTGTCTGGGCTTGGTAACTCCCCATTGTCTTTGGGCCAGTCTTCAATGGTAAGACTTTCTTGAGACAGCCTAGGGATACATCTTCACTGTAGCTTAGGTCTGAATTCTTGGTTAATAGGGGTTTGTGAGTCATAACAGGAAGCTTAAGTTACATGTACCTTGCAGGGGTGGGGAACCTGCAGGTGTGGCTTTTTGACCCAGTCCAAGTTTTACAGAACATATCCTCTGGATTTGTTCTGTGAAGTTTGGATCCAGTCACAGGGCTGCACTTGAGGACCTACCCGGCCACATGCTGCCTCGAGGCCGCAGGTTCCCCACTCTGCCTTAGGGTCACCATGGGTGTATTCCTTTTGCTCTAGGAATGGGAATGGGGAGTAAGCTCAGCTCCTACGGTTTAGTTTAGATACTGGACAGCTTCGTAGTTTCTTTCTCCCCTCTCCTTCTATGAGCTCTGTGTATATGTTTGTGAGTGGGTCCATAGTAACATGAAGAATAACCCAGTCTGACATCAGCACTTTTAAACTTTTCGCTGCCCACAAGGACAGCCCAAGGGGAATTACCGAGACCAGGACTGTGGGGGCTGTAGTTACCCAGAACCTCTCAGTCTCTCTTTCTCTATATTTGCTCTTCTTCTCATTAATAATAAAAATATTAATAATGATGATGATGATGATGATGGCTAGCATTTATATAAGGCCAGGAACTGCACTAAGTGTTTTACAAACATCATCTCACGTGATCCTCACAAAAATCCTGAGAGGTAGATACTATTATTATCCCCATTTAATGGTTGACGAAACGGAAGCAAACACGGATTAAGTGACTTGTCCAAGAGAAATAGGCAAGTGCGCCCAAGGCATGTTCATGTTAATTAACACACTCTTTGCTCATCTGGTATTTCCTTCCTCCTCACTGTCCTCCATTCCCAAATCTATTTCTGCATTTACCAACACTCATACACCAAGGTACAATCCGTTATACCAGCTGCTCCTACAATGCTAAGAGGTATGAATGGCAGCACCTCCCTGCAGCGTACCAATCTCCTGCCCCCTTCAAAATGACTTCATAGTGATTTGCATTATTTCTGTATACATTTCTGTTCAGTAGAATATAAGCTCTTTGAGAGTTGGGACAATTTATCTTTGAGTCTCTGGCACTTAGCACAGGGCCTGGCACATAGTGGGGTTTAAAAACTGTCTTTTGAATTAAATTTATTTGAAAGAGGGATATTAACAGGAGAAAATTATAGTCTTAAAAATTTTAATTAGTCACATTTTTTGAGCACCTACTAGGTGGCACAGTGGATAGAGCACTGGGCTTGGAATCAGGAAGACTCCTGAGTTCAAATCTTGCCTCAGGCACTTATTAGCTGTGTGACCCTGGGCAAATCACTTAACCCTGTTTGCTCATCTGTAAAAATGAACTGGAGAAGGAAATAGCAAACTACTCCAGTATCTTTGCCAAAAAGACCCAAAAGGAGTCACAAAGAGTCAGACATAACTGAAACAACTGAATAACAACAATAAATCATGTGGCTGGCTCCAAAGAAGAGATATGAAAAGATACCTCCCCATCATACCTTTGCAGAGCTAGGAAGTCCATGGGAAATGAACCATTACATATATTTTCAGATTTTTTTCAATAAATTCATTGTTTTACTGATTGTCTTTTTTCTTTCTCTTTCTTTCTTTCTTTTTCTTTCTTTCTTTTTCTTTCTTTCTTTCTCTTTCTTTCCTTCCTTCTTTCTTTCCTTCTTTCTTTCTTTCTTTCTTTCTTTCTTTCTTTCTTTCTTTCTTTCTTTCTTTCTTTCTTTCTTTCTTTCTTTCTTTCTTCCTTCCTTCCTTCCTTTCTTTCTTTCCTTTTTAAAAATATTACCTGTCAGCACAAAGTAAGTGCTTAATAAATGCTTTATCTATTTATCCCTCTATCTTGCTACAGTGCTAGATACTGGTCTCTGATCTTAAACTTATAATTGAGTTGAAAAGACAAAATATTAGATGTGAAAAGCTAAATTAAAATAAAAAAACCACGTGCTACAGGTACTGAGGAAGTGGTAGAGCTATTTTAAAATATACTTATGCCATAAGTTGATTCATGTGAAGTGTGTGATTTTTTTTTGAAAAAAGCAAATAAATGAGATTGGAGACAGGGTTAGTCCAGGTGACCCCAGGAATCTCCAGGGACACTGATGACATAGTGAGTTCATTAAGGACTAATTATTCAATGCTTTACAAATCATTAATAAGACCTGGCAGTCTTTTGTCCAGCCTGCAGACAGTACTGAGCAGGCCTTAAAAGAGTGCTTGTTATCCTTCTTCCTTCTTAAATTCAAGAGCCAAATTACCTTATTCTGTAATTGCTGGGCTTCCAGAGGAAGTATAAATTAGAGAGAATACTGGAACATAAATTAGAGAAAAGACTGGATTATTGCTCTGGAGTATGTTTAAGTAGGTACAATAATAGAGAAAGCTATACCAAATAAAAGAAATGGATGAGTTAGCTGGAGTAAGTAGAAAATAATATTTTTGTGCCTGACTTGCTACATTATTTTTTTTGCCTTTTTTAAAGACAAATTTTTATTAAGATCTTTTGTTTTTGTATCGGCTATGTTTTTCAATGTAGCCTTCCTTTTTCTCCTATAGACAGAGACATCCTCTATATGAAAGACTCAAAAAAAAGATGAAAAAAAAAGAATCCTAGTTTGGTAAAACTAACCAAAACATTGAAAAAGATTGAAATTATCTTTGGTGTGGGGCAGCTAGGTGGCGCAGTGGATAGAACTCTGACCTTGGAGTCAGGAGGACCCGAGTTCAAATGTGACCTCAGACACTTGACACTTACTAGCTGTGTGATCCTGGTCAAGTCACTCAACCCCGATTAAAGAAGAGAAAATTATCTTTGGTGTTTCACTCCCATAGTTCCCCACCTCTGGAAAGAAGAGAGGAAGATGCTCTCTCATATTTTTTTCTTTGAAGCTAACCTTGGTCATTATGATTTCACAGTATTCAATTTAGATTAGATTATTTGCTTTACTGACTTTCATAGAAAGAAATAATTCTGAATGATATGCATTTACTACTTTATCAACCTTTGCAGACCATTTCTTGCCTTTGAGTGCAGGAAAACACCCTATCCTAGATGATAGATTTGGGGATACTTATTAGGCAGCTTTTACATCACTCTAAGTCTTCTTGTTTCCAGTTTAACAATTCCCAGTCCCTTCTGTAATTTCTCAAATTACTTGCTTCTGTTCCTTCCCTATATGTATTCTCTGATTAGATGCTATTCCTTCTGTAGGCAGGTAGGTGGTGTAGTGAATAGAGCACTAGGCCTAGAGTCAGGAAGATCTGAGTTCAAATGAAACCTGAGACATTTACTTGGACGAGTCACAACCTCTGTTGGCCTTAGTTTCCTCAAATGTAAAACAAGGATAATAACAGCACATACCAAATAGGATTGTTGTGAGAAACAAAGGACATAGTATTTGTAATGTGCTTAGCATAGTATCTGGTACATAGTAGGTAATATATAAGTTATTCCCTTCTCTTCCATTGCCTACACGCATGCATCAAACTTAATAAGGGCCCAACTTCCCTTATCCCTGTCAATAAAAAATCATTTTCCATACTCCATACAAAAAAATGTTTGGAAAACTTTACTGAAAGATCCTTGGACCAAAGCTTCCAAACTGGAAGGAATCCCATAAGTTCCACAGAGGTGCACGGAGTCATTGGTACATGCCTACATTCTCTGAAGTCTTTCTCTGTCTGTCTGTATCTCTGTCTGTCTCTGTCTCTTTCTCTCTCTCTATCTCTCTCTCTGTCTATCTATCCCTGTCTTTTTCTCTGTCTCTCTGTCTCTGTCTATCCTTGTTTCTTTCTCTGTCTCTGTGTCTCTGTGTCTCTGTTTCTCTCTTTCTGATATCTCTTTCTCATCTCTTTCTTCCTCTCTCTTCTCTCTTTCTTTCCTCTGCTCCCAGTAGCCCCAGATTCCATCTATCAGAACCCCAACCTTACCTGTGCAACTGAGTTAGACAGGGCCTGGAGGAGTTAGCCCAATGACCAGTTGGAAAGTGGGCAATGAACGCCTTCTTCATGACAGGCTGCAGTTTTGGAAACATACTGCCTTAGGAGTGGCTAGGTAGCACAGTGGATAGAGTGCAGTGCCTGAACTTAGGAAGACTCTTCTTCCTGAGTTCAAATCTGGCCTCCGACACTTACTTGCTGTGTGACCCTGGGCAAGTCACTTAACCCTATTTGCCTCAGTTTCCTCAGCTGTAAAATGAACTGGAGAAGGAAATGGCAAACCATTCCAGTATCTTTGCCAAGAAAACCCCAAATGGGGTTACAAAGAGTTGGACATGACTCAACAACTGCCTAAGAAGAATAGGAGCACCACCCTCACTCCAGGCTGCAGTTGTATGGATTTCATGCCAACTTCAGGTTAGAAATCTCTATTTCAGCCCCCAGTTTTTCTACTTACATTCCACTCCTCTACAGCTGGATGCTCTAGAAAAGCTAGCGTTCTTAGTCTTGGGTCTGTAAACATTGTTTAATGTTAGGACAACTGAATTTTAAAAATCACAGGTTTCCTTTGTGATTCTATAAATTTTATTTTGTTCATTTAAAAACATTATTCTGAGAAGGGGGACATAGACCTCACCAGACTGCGAAGGGATCCAGGACACACAAAAAAGGTTAATCCCTTATGCTAGAGATGGGGTTAGAGGGGATTGTGGGGGCCAGGAGAAAGTTGGTGGATCATGATGGTGGTGGAAAGAATGTCATCCCAGCATGATGTGGCTCCACTCCAGAGAGCAAAAAAATAACTGTTAAATTATTCTTTGGACAAAGTCAAAAATCCACAAGGGTAATAAAGAACCTGGAAGCTAAACCAGAATCAAATGATTCAAGTCTTTAGAACAAAATGTCTGAAAACGGGGAATGTTTGTACTGAATAAGGTCAGGGAAGCTCTCCTGAGGCCCCAGCCAGTTGACTATCATTTGTGTCCCAAATGTTTAAATATGTTTAAATTCTTTTGTGTTGGTACTGTGTACACTGTGACCCTTACTCTTTCCCTTGAAAAGAATGCAACTGTGAGGTCCTATGTGAGAGCAAACAATTAAGTACCTATTTTATCATTTTATTGCTTGAATGTGTCCCAGGGGAGTATAGGCTGGCAAACTTTTTAATTGGAATGTTTTTTCTTCCAGACTTGCAAAATTGCAGAATTTTCCCTCGAATAACATCTAACATTCTGCTTTGTCTCTGCAGTTGCCAAACAAACAATCTTCACCAGATATCTAAGTAAGAATAGCTTCCAGACACCCAGACTGCTAAGAGAGAACTTGAGCCCAATATGGACGATGGGGGAAGTCATAAATAAAGCATGATCCATGCCGCCCTGCTGACCCTTCTCATACCTCTGAAAAGGGTCTCCCCATAGCCTCATCTACAAGATGGATATTGTCAGGGTTAAAGGGGTGTTTTAATCAATGAAGAACAATTAATGCCAGTGAGAAATGAAGCATGTGATCATTAGCTCCTCAAAGAAGAAATCTGTTTAGGAAATATTACGTAAACAAAGAAATAAAAGGGCACACAAATCTCTGCTTGAAACCTATATTCATTCCCTAAGTAAAAATAAAATTAAAAAATGGAAATATGAAACTGAGTCTGTGTGTGTGTGTGTATGTGTGTGTTTGTGTGTGTCCGTGCTCAAATGCATCTACTATTTCAGTAATTTGGCTGTTCCTACGATGATGCTGAGCATTTCCCATCCTTCACACATCTCCTCTGTGGCTTCCCATAAGCTCATCCCTGTCTTTCCCACCCTCAAAAAAACGTTCACCCAATGTGCTGGAGGCCTTCCATGCTCTGTTCTGATGTTAAGAGTATACCAGTAGAACACTTGGACTGTCCAACTCTAGTCTCTGTCACATGGCAAGCCAATCTTTTCTTCCTATCACATATTTTTCTGATGGTATGTTTTATTGCTGTTCTTCTTTGAAGATCCTCATTGGTCATATGTTGCAGGTGACTGTGTGGGTGATTGTCTTTTAGGTGATAATTCATTTTGAATTTTCTAGAGGCTGCAGTATTCCATTTCTAATAGCCATACAACACCATGAGTGGAATGTTGGTATTAAAAATATAAGCCTTTGTTTCTGACAGAAGCTTAGGGGTAATGAAAGGAGGTCTTAAAAGCAATCAAGACTGCTTTCTTCCTCCTATTTAACTCTGTTACTGATTCATTGACCATTTATACTGTCTGATTCATATATTGATGTGGATGAACAAGCTCAATCTCATGTCATAATTAGGAAAACTGATATTCTTCATTTGCTTGGTCTTCATTGCATTAATGATCAGGTTAAACTCTTTTGAGTGGTTACAAATGTCTTTGAGGAGCCTTTGGGGCTTAATGCCAACAGCATAATGTTGTTTTCAAACAGAAGGACTTGGGACACTTTCGTCAGAAGGACATCCATCATGGTCTTCATAAGATTTTACAAAGAAACTTACATTCTGAATTGGTGTAGCCATTGGCCACTACCTTTCTTTACTTGTGTAATAAAAAGTCAAATGTTTTCTATCTAAGCCACTTTTAAAGCTGTTTTGAGCTCTTTTTAAATGGAAATTGTTTTGTTGTTATTGTTGTTCAGTCTTTCGGTAGTGTTTGACTCTCTTCCTGACCCCATTTAGGATTTTCTTGGCAAAGATACTGGAGTGGTTTGCCATTTCCTTCTCCAACTCATTTTATGGATGAGGAAACTGAGGCAAACAGGGTGAAGTGATTTGCACTGGGTCACACAGCTAGTAAGTGTCTAAGGCCAGATTTGAACTCGGGAAGATGAGTCTTCTTGATTCCAAGCCCACTGCTCTAAATTGTTTAAGCTTCTGTATATAATTATTATAATGCTGATTTCATTTATACTATTCGTTACTCATTTTTTATTTTTAGTTACTTATTTAAATAGGTCTAGATTAAGTTGTTTCATTTGCATGTCATTCATCATTGCTCTAACAAGTCAGTAGTCGAACTGTACAGAGCCATTTTAGGGATGGCTCCCACATCCATAAACAATCTTTTCTTGTGGATTAAAATGTAATCAATTTCAGTTTTTGTAGGGGCATGTGAAATTATGCAGTGGTCCTCATGTCCAGAGCCTACTGATTATTTTCTAGACGTATTTGTGATGATAATCATGAGATAGGATTTCTGTAGTCTACATACACATCTTTGGCTCTTTTCATTCCTCTTTCTGGACCCATTCTTTCTGATCTATTTCTCACCATCTCTTCCTAATCCCACTTTTACCTCAAAGTTACAAAATATCAAAGAATATGTTCACTTAATTTGGATAGTCCTAACAAGTTCTTCATAGTTTCTCTACTTCTTCAGTTTCTGCGAGTTGTGTAAAAGCTGTCATTACGTTTGTGGTGGTCTTTTCGCAGATACTTACTATCAGTATAGCAATACAAGTATTTAATGGAGCTATATGTCCCATGAAATAAAGTTTCTTTTAGCCTGTGTATGTGTGTGTGTGTGTGTGTTTTTGTGTTTGTGTGTGTGTGTGTGTATGTGTGTGTTTGTTTGTACTTTTCCTACGGCTTTTGTGAGAATAATTTTGACATCCTTACTCAATTCAATCAGCATTTACTCAGTTCATTGTGATTTGATGGGTATCGGTGATTTTATTACCAGATTAAGCAGAATAATGTTTTAGTTATTTTTGTTCAGATAAGAGTTGTGATTGATTAACCCACTATGTATTGATAATAATACTCATGTATTGATGATTATATTGCTTTTAAATGGTTTATAGGGTAGATTTATATTATATAGATTTATAGTTTGTTGTTTAAGTCTGTATTAACCTGTGTTAGGGATAGAGAGAAGAGCCTTGCTGTCCCCTTTTCCCCCATGAATGTCATTTTGTTGGTTGCTGTGTTTCAGAAAACCACAGTTTCCCCATTTTCTATGCTTGATGTTCATAACAAACAGTGGAAAGTCCCAGAATCTTGTTACCTAGTCACTGACCAAACAGTGGTGTTAGGGGGATATCTACCTTGACAGAATAGAGGAGTTCCTTCCTTTGGTCAAATATAGAAGTTCCATCTTTTAGTCAAACATGGAGTTCCACTTTCTCCCTTTGAACAATTATGTGGATTTCCCCCTTCTGGAATTGACCAATTGAAGAATTGTGCCACCTCAATCTATTTTTGGCATCCCCTCAATGGCAATAAAAAAGCCCAGCCCTGAAGAAGAGGGGTCTTTGACAGCAGAGGATAGTCAGGATCCAATTCTTAGAGATCACTGGTTTCCCTAAAAAACTGAAAATGTTCAGAGTCCTGCTTCAGAGTTCTGGATTAGAATTTGGGGGTCATACCTTCTTTACACATCTCTCTGTCTCTCTCTGTGTCTCTATCTTATCTAACTACCATCTATCACTATCAATATATCACTCTTTATCACTATCTCTACTGTTTATCACTATCTGTCATCTCTATCACTTTCTGTCTCTCTGTCTTTTATTCCCTTTATTAGATTTTAAGTAATTTGAGAGCAGAAATTCCATTTTGTTTTCCCTTTGTATTGTCAGCTCCTGCCACAGTGCACTGCTTATATTAGGAACTTGATAAATGTCTATTTGAATTGAGTTGAATTGAGAAGAATTGATGTTAAGTATCAATGGAATGTCTGAGCAGTTCACTCACCAGCTAACATTATATAGAATGAGAAGCAACATGGTGGAATGACAAAAATTCTAGGTTTGGAGTTAGAAGACCTGGGTTCAAATTTTTTGTGTGACCTTGGGCAAGTCATTCCACTCCTTTAAAGCTTCATTTTCTTCCTTTGTAAAATGAGTTCTATGACCAACATGGTGCCTTTCTGCTCAAAAAAATCCTCCTGCATCCTGTCTCTTGACCTGTGGCTGATTGGCTCCAGTTCCTCAGGATAGATTCTAGGATCTCTTTGAACTGTTTCCAAGTTTGTTGTCTGTTTCCAAGGGAGAAATCTCATTGGAATGGCTTGGTCTCGAGCAATACACTGTCCCCACTTGAACAACTGGTGTTCTTTGCCAGTTTTCCTTGTATAAACTTTCTCTGGGCCCTACCTCTCTCTGTCTGCCTGTTACAGATGAGACAATAGGGGACCAATCTTAATGGTATGTCAGAATGATGCAGAAGAAAAAATTCAGTCCAAGGCTGGTTCAAAGGGAAGCTGGACAAGGTAAAAAAAAAAAAAAGATGAAAAGGACCACCTCATATTTTTAACTAGAGCAAGGGGAAAAAGAATGGTGAACATGAATAGATGGTTTGAAGGATAGACTTTGGGAGATGAATTAGCTCCTGTGAAATAAGGCTCAGTTTCAGTAAAATGGGAGGTGAGATTATCTGCTGAGAAAGAGGAGTGGGGGTGGAGACCAGGGCTTGAGGAGTGAAAAGAAGGTTTGAATAGCGAATGGGGGGAGGGGGTGTGGATCTGAGAATCAATCATAGATTGCTGGGGGTGGTGATGGAGGTGAGTTGTGGAAGGTGTTGTATTAGTAGTAATAGTAGATGGGAAAGTCTTGTGCTGAGTGAGACCTCAATAGCTATTTACATGGTTTATTTGGACTGGAAATATTCTGTCCAGAGGAGATAGCTATAAGGGAACTGTAATAAGGCAACTAACTACTGTGTGGTCTTCTCTCATTCAGACTACTATGTTACCACCTAAGTTAACACCATCATTTCTGATATGAGGAAGTAGAAATAGGGGAAGGGATTAGGCATTTACAAAGCACTTATTACATGCCAGAAACTGTACTAAACACTTTACAAATATTATTTCATTTGATCCTCACAAAAACCCTCGGAGGTAGGTGCTAATGTTATCCCTATTTTACACTTGGGAAAACTGAGATGAAAAGGTGTAAGGCACTTGCTCAGGGCCACATAGCTAGTAAATGTATAAGGCTGAATTTGAACTCAGGTCTTCCTGACTCCAGGCCTGGCATGGAACTATCTACTGCCTCACAGCTAGCACTTAAAATGAAAATGGCAATAATGGCTCAACCTGCCCAAATATATACAGAAATAATCTGCATTGAAGTGGACATAATTTTAAGTGTTTAGAGTGATTTTCAAGATAATTTTTTTAAAGCTTTTACGTAGAAATATTTATATGTCATCATCAGGGGAATATTGGCCTCAAAACCATGAGAGCTTTCACAGTAGGGAGCACTTGTGATCATTGAGTGTCACGGGGTTTCCCAGATGAAGTCCAGCCTGACCTTTCCTCTTCAGTTCTAGGCTGAGAAAGAGAACTAGATGATGTTTTGTGGTTAAGCATGATATAACAATTCCCATCTTAGAAGGATCAAAACACGGTTAATTGAAAGGACAATGGAGAGTGGTCTACAAGCTATCATTAAAGACATATATGAACATGGATAATATGGTAATATGTTTTATATGACTTCATGTGTATAACTGATATCATGTTGCTTGCCTTCTCCATGGGTGTGGGAGAGGCTGGAGGGAGGGAGAAAATTTAGAACTCAAAATTTTAAAAAATGAATGTTAAAATAAAATATATATATGTATGTATGTATATGTATGTATGTGCATATATATATGTGCATATAAAGATATCTATATATCTAAAGATCTAAAGATATATGTGTGTGTGTGTGTGTGTGTGTGTATGTGTATTTAAGGACATGCATGACTGGAAAAGGGAGTGGTCTATCTCTACAGCGAGAGGGAAGAAAAGCCTTAGTATCCATGAACCAGTTTAAAGGAACCAGAGGATGCCTCCAGCATTTGGGCCAGATACCCTCACACAGGAGGATTTACAGAAAAATATTCACAGGGATCATTGTATTAGAAAGCATAAAGAAGCCGAAATCTGCGTGAGTGGAAGGAGGGTCCACACTGATCCCATCACGGCTCAATCAAAGCAATGCGGTATTCCTACTTAGTACAATATCATAGAACTTTTCTTAGGCCCATGTAAGCATGAGACCAATGTGGACATGGGCAGGGGGGAGGGCACTCCTTATCTTGAGGTCAAGATTTTTCTCAATATTTAAGCAGTTTTCAGTTCATCAGTATCCATCATTATATATGGCAGTCATGACATAATGATAACGAACATCTTAGTTCATATTTAGATAGCCTTTTAATGTTATAAATCAAGGGAGTATACTGGAAAATGCTGACCTCAAAGCCAAGAAGACCTAAGTTCAAATCCTGCCTCTAACACCTGCTGGCTATGACCATGGACCATTAACCTCTCAGTGTTCTAAGTTACAGAGAAGGTACCGTCCTGCATTGGAAAAGGGAGTTTCCTCACTTCTGAGTTCCCTGTAGTAATGATGTCATAGGTCTAGCAACTCTAATCCATAGCCCTATTAAAGTTTTCAAGGCATTTAATATACATATTCTCATTAGATCTTCACAATCCTGTGCTCTTATTATGCTCACTTTACAGATGGGGAAACTGAGGCCCAGGGTATCATAGCTAGTAAATATCTGAGGTGGGATTTGAGGCTAGGTCTTCTGGATTCTAAGTTCAACAATCAATTCATCGTGACATGCTGCCCAGCCTGCTGTGGATAGAGGGTCATCCTTAGTGATGTTAAGACCTGGTCTGGAGTCCTGCTGATTGTTTGACCCCGGACAAGTCATTTAACCTCTCAATGTCCCAAGCTAACTCTCTAAGATTTTAAGTTGCAGAGGAATTGCGGATCTGAGATTGGTGGAGGGACTTTTCACACTGGAAATTCCTCACACTGATTCAATTATAGGTCTAGACCAAAAAAAAAAAAAAGTATAAATTAGGGACAAGCTGAAGTTCCTTCTAATCAGTAAGGCATGCACAGAAACAGGTGGAGCCTGTGTTGACAAATTAACTGTCTTTAATTGGGTACTAATTGATCATTCCAGCTAGAAGTCTCTCTTTGTTAAGTCAGAACAGACAAATTCAAGGCAAGTTTATGATGGTTTAATAAAATGAATCTAGCTCATTGTTTAAAAAATAAAAAAGTGGCTGCCTAGCCATTCTATATGGAAAGATTCATTTATTTCCAAAACATTACTTAGCCATGGTCTTAAAGTCAGAAGACTCAAGTTCCAATAGAGCTGTGAGATGATGAATTTTATGCTGGGGGTAAACAGCTTCTGGGATCACTACTATATGAACTGAAGTCCTCACTTCTAACTTCTAGTCCAGGGGTTCTTCACTTTTTGGGTGTCATGGTCCCCTTTGGCAGGAGGGTGAAGCTTATAGAGCCCTTAAAAATTTTATTTCTATTTTTAATTTAATTTTTTACAAGTTTAAATTTTAATTTTTGACACTTTTTTTTATCAGTTGGGACTTTTTGTAACTCAATCACGTCTATTAAACTCCCAATTTTTCACTTTAAACAGTATCATATGAAATTTTAGAAAATATAGTCTTTCTAATGTAGATATGTATGAAAATATAGTCTTTATCATGCCAACCACATTCAGGTTAAAAATAAAATAGTAGATTGAAAGGTAGATGGGCAGACAGGAGAGACAGACAGACAGAGAGAGAGAGAAAAAGAGAGAGATAGAGAGAGAGAGATAAATGTAGGTTAATAGAACACCTAGGCCAAAGTGTCAAACTTACAGGGCACAAGTGACCCACAAAACTCCTGAGTGCTGCCCTGACTAAATTAAAATGTAATTGGAAAATGTAATAAAAGAAACAAAAATCTAATACAACATACATAATGGTAATTTGTGATTTTCTAAGTCAATATATGACTGGCAGTTGGATGTTTCTATGAGTTTGACGTCACTGGCCTAGGCTCTATATGCCTTATTTTATTTTTTTTCCATTTTTTATTAATTTATTTTGCTTTATCAACAATCACTTCCATAAGCTTTTGACTTTTAAATTTTTCTCCCCCTCCCTCCCCAAGACGGTGTGCAATCTGACATGGGCTATACTATATGTTTTATTTTTTAAAAATTTATTTTATTTTCAATTCATAGAACAAAACAAGTATTTCCATAACACAGTACAGTAAAAAAGATGGTTGCACATAAAACTGCAGATCTACCATGTACAACTTGCTATTCCCTCCAGATATACAGCAAAGTTATCATGTAAATTTCTTTTTTTCCTTTTTTTTCTTTCCTCCCTCCCATGTGAGAGATGGCTACCATTAGATACAAATAGGTGTATGTATATATATATATATATATATAAAATATATGTGTGTGTGTATATATGTATATATATGTGTGTGTATATATACATATGTTATATATATACACATCTGTGTATATAATATATATGTATATATGTAAAATTATTCTATACATACTCTATCAGTTCTTTCTTGATGCAGACAATGTTTTTCTTCATATGTCCTTTATTTTTAATTTGTGTATTCATAATAGTCAAAATGACTTAGTTGAGCATAATCCTGAATGAAAAGAAAATGGATATTTGATGAACTGAAAGACTTTCAGTTATTTGTAACAAAAAAGACCAGAATTCTTTAGAAAATTCGATATAAAAGATCCAAAAGAAATATAAGGAAAACATTAAAGACTAATTATAAGGCACTCATTAAGGTCAAACTGTTTACTTATTTATATATATATGAAAATATTATCAACATTCTTAAAACTGTCAACATTACTAAAGTAGTTTGAAAGAAAGGTTGGGGATGAGTTGTGTATGATGGGGTGATTCTAAGAAAACAAAATTGGGTAGGAAAAGATAAAAGGGAGCAATTATATTATAAAAATGGGGCGTGAAAGGAAGACCTAATACAGAGGAACCAGGTAGGGGTGGAGGGCTGGTAATGTTGGAACCATATTCTCATCTGGGTTGAGGAGGAAACAACATATACATCTGGAAGGGCACAGAAATCTTCTGAACACCTACAGAGGTGAGAAAACTGGGGGACAGGGTGGAGGAGGGACATTTGTAGGGGTGTGTGGATTGGGATTGGGGGGTGGGAGAAGATGGGGGACTCTTGGAGGGGTGAGTGAAGTAAGGAGTGGGAGGGTGGGGGGAGAAGATAAGGTAACAGAGATAGGGTAAAAAGAGAGGCTGACGAAGAAAATAGTGGAGCCCTTTTTAGGATAGTGTTTTCAAATGCATAAACTAGATAGGGTTACAAAAGAAACCAATTACATTGAAATAGAGTTGTTAAAAAAAAAAAACCCAACAAAACAACAACTTCATGGATGCCAGGTTAAGAACCTCTCTCCTAAAGAACAAAAGGGATAAATAAGAAATAACTGATGAGATTTGCACATTGCTTCACATATAGTATCTCATTTGAGCCTTACAACGTTATTAAAGTATTAGAGGTATTATTTCTCTCTCCCTATCCCCATTCCCATTTTACAGATAAGGAAAATGAGGGTCAGATAGGTTAAATGTCCTGCTCATGCTCACAGAGTATTAGAGATGTCAAGTCCTATAGTCAATTCTACTGTGCTATGCAGTGTACACAGATACACAGAAAGATAGATAGATGGATAGATAGATAGATAGACAGACAGACAGACACACATACAATCAAAATGTAGGAGACAGGATCTGCTGCTTCTTTTCTGCTCTGGAAATCAAACACTTTTGGATTATTCTCCATCCTAGCAAACTGATAACTTGGATACACTTTGAATAGCTCATTTAAAATAGCTGGAGGCAAGGAGGCTCTGGAGACATTAAAATCAGCCTTTGAGTGTCTTGAAGATTATTTGTGTACAAAGCAGTTTTGATGGGAGTGACTATTACTCAGTCCTGTGGGGGATTCAATTCATCTTATTATGAGCCCTCCTTCTTTCCTCCCCTTACTTCCTTCTTCCCCTTCCTCCTCCTTCCCTCCCTCCCTCTCTTCCTTCTTTTCTTCCTTCCTTCCTTCCTTCCATTCCCTCTAGGCCCCCAGACTTGGCTGAGAGAAACAGGAAACCCTTTTTTTGCCTCACCACCTGAAAAAAATTCCCCAATAAAATGTCCCATGGGCTCTTTAAGAGACATATTGAACATTTCTGTTCATTTAGTCTGCCTGATGCTTGCCTTCAACAGGGGCAGAATCCGTGAAGGGAAAAATACCCTTTTCCCAGTTTTCTTATGTCCCTGGGCTTATTCTGGCTTGAGTAAAGAATTGTTTTGCTATTCATCCACCCAGGTAGCTGGAGGTTACCACCATTGTCTAAGTCTGGATCAGAGGCTCTGGGAGGCACTGTGGTAGCAAAACGTGAGAGGGAAATTGGGAGGCATCCCAAAAACTCTTAGAATACACAAATGGAAGACTGTCCAACAATAGGCTGGGCTCAGAAAGACCAGGTCTCCTTTCTCCCCTTTGTAAAATGACATACGGTCATACTAGCCTTGGAGGGTCTAAGCAATGATAATTAGTTAATACAGCTTCTTTCACCTTGGCCTCTGAGGATCCCTAGTTGGTTTGAAAACTCAGGTCAGTAGCCACCATCAATCAGGAGTTCTTAACTTTAAGTCTGAGAAATTGTTATTTCATATTATTTTATTTAACATTATTATTTAATGCTATTATTTAACATTACTCTATAATATTATTTTGACCACTATATTTCAATATAACCGGTTTCCTTCCTAACCCTATATATTTTACTTTGTTCATTTAAAAACATTATTCTGAGAAAGAGTCCATAGGCCTCACCAGATTTCCAAAAGGATCTACAACACACAAAAAGGTTAACAACCCCTGTAGAAGTCTATATGAAGTCTTTCCTGATTCCTCTAGCTCCTTAGCAAATTACCTTGTATTTATTTTGTGTGTATTCTGTAAGCTTCTTGAAGGTAGGAATTATTTCATTTTTGGTTTTGTGTCATTAGCATGTAGCATAACTCCTGGCGTATAGTAGTCACTTAATAATTGCTTTTTGATTGGTTGATTGAAAGAGCTCAAAGTCACTTCATGGATTTTCTCCTTACCTCTGTATTGTGGGTGGGGGACAGCTAGCCTCTTCTCTTTTCAAAAGATAAAGAGACCTCAAGGATCTTATAAAAAAAACCCAACAAACTCTCAGTGGTTTTCCTTTAGCCAATGTTAGTTTCTATTTGTCTCAAATAGCAAGCCAATATAGGCATTAGCTACAATATGTAATCTTTGGAATTGGCCTTCCCATTTCCTGAAACTACCTCTTTGTGCTACTTCCCTCTCCTAGCTTAAGATCTATGCAGTTTATTTCATAATTGTCATTAGAAACTCAATTCATCATCAGAAAGGTTTTCTAGTATTTAGAGAATACTTTGAATAGCAAACATGATAAGCATACTAAATTTTTTGCTCATTTGTTCATTTTGCTTGACAATAATTCGCAGCAGGTACATTTATCTTATCAGAGATGGAATTGAAGCCTTTCCCAAAATAGCTTATTCTTCCTCCCCCTTTAGCATTAATTTCATGCTAAAATAGCATGTTTTTCAAAATTGTACATGGGAATGGATTGTAGCAGATACTGTAGAATATAGATACTATCTGCATTGTAGCAGATACTATGGAAATTATGAGACATAGATGTACATAATAGTTAATTTAAAATAGACCCACCTGAAAAATGACATTTTTCCTTTATCAAGTTAAAATTTAATTTAAAATTTATTTTCTTTCCCTTCCAATGCCCCACCTATCCACCAAAAAAAGAAAGAAAAATGAAGACCTTTTGAAAAATATGCACAGTGAAGCAAAACAAAGTCCTAAATTGTCCATGCCCCTAAATGTTTCTCCTTCTACATCTTGAATTTGTCACCTCTCTGTCAGGACATGGGTAGAATACTTTAGTCCTCTGGAATCATGGCTGGTCATTGCATTGATCAGAGTTCTTAAGGCTTTGAAAGTTGCTTTTCTTTACAATGTTGTTATTATGTAAATTGTTCTCCTGGTTCTAAGTTTATTTCACTCTGAATCAGTTCATACAAGTCCTCCCAGGTTTCTCTGACACCACTCCTTTCATCATTTTTTATGGTACAATAGTATTCCATTACATTCATATACCATACTTTGTCAAGCTATTCCCCAATTGATGGGCATCTCCTTAGTTTCCAGTTCTTTGCTGATATAAAAAAAGCTGTTATAGATACTTTTGTACGGAATTGTCCTTTCATTCTTTCTTTGATTTATTGGTGCAATAGGATCGGAAATTGTATTGGTGGGGTTAAAGAATATGTTTAGTAACTTTTTGGGTCTATAACCAAATTGCTTTCTGGCATGGCTGGCCTAATTCCCAGTTCCACCAAGAATGTATTAATGTGTCTATTTTCTGGACAGACCCTTCAGCATTTGATATTTTTCTTTTTCATCATCTTTGCCATGAGGTAGAACCTCAGAGTTGTGATTATTAGTGATTTGGAAATTTTTTTTCTATGACTGCTGATAGTTTGAATTTCTTTCTTTGGAAACTGTCCATATCCCTGACCCACAGTTTTTTCTCATTATTCCTTTTGTTTGGGTTTTGTCCTTTTTGACCCTGTACCTTCATATCACTAATAATTCATTGTATAATATTATATAATAATTCATTAATAATGTCTTTTTTCTGAATTTCTTCTTCCTTCCTCTTCTTCTCTTTAAGCTGCTCAACAGTATCTCCATCTGCAAACTGTTGGTCAATATGCTTGATTTTGATTACTGGTAAAATTTTACACCATATTATCAAAGTGACGGTTATTGAACATCTTGAAGGGGAAGCAGTAATCACAGAACCAATAGGGCTTTACCATCAATAGGTCATGCTAGAAGCACCTTCTTTTCTTTTCTTCTTTTCTGACAGTTGTATAAACTAGTAGTTCATAGAATATGGCAAATATAGTTTTCCTAGGTTTTAGTAAAGCATTTGATAAAGTATCTCATACTCTTACAGAAAAGATGCGAGTTGAGCAATAGTACAATTAGGTAGATTTTGAAATGGTTGAGTGGCTAGACCCAAAGAGTAGTCATTACGGTTTTGCTATGAACTTGGAAGGAATTCTCTAGTGGAGTATCCCAGCGATCTGTTCTTGGTAGTGTGCTATTTGACTATTTTTTTTAATGGTGATTTAAAGAAGGTATAGGTGGCATGTTTATCAAATTTGTATGTTATTGTTGTGTGTCTTTCACTTTTGAAGAGCACCAAAGACATCATGAGGTAATGTCTTGACTTGCTAGTGAATTGGATTTAAGTGAGGCAGTGTTGGGCAAAGTCTTCAGCCTCAATCTCTCTTCCAGAGTCATACAAAGTCCAGTGGCAAGGCAAAAGTCAAGACGACTCGCAATGGCCCAGTGGCCAATGGTCTATATTCTAAGGTCCAGTCTGGTTCTAATATTCTATGTCCTACGAGCCCTCCCCAGTTCTTATATTCTGTGTTCCTAGGGTTCTTCTACCTCTTTTATTTTATATCTTAGAGGCCCCTCCAGCCCTTACATTTTGTTCTAAAGTCCAACTCTGACATCCTATGTTCTAAGGTCCATTCCAACACAAACACTTCAAGTTCTATGTTCTAAGGGCCCTTCAGTTCTAATCTTCTATGTTCTGATATGTCCAAAGCTGAGAAGAAGGGCTAATACAGTAAATATTAAAGTTCTTCCTTTGGGCTAAGTCTAATAATGTTAATTTTAAAAAGGATAAATTTAAAGTCTTATACTTGGATAAAAAAATAGAGTTACTAAGTATAAGATGAGATGGCATGTTTAAACAGTTTATCTGAAAAAGATATGGGAATTGTGGTGGAATGCAAATTTAATCTGAATCAATAGTGTGATATAGTAGTAAAAATAATAAAAACAACAAAAACAACAACCCAAACCAAACTCTAATGTTATCTTGGGCTGCATTAAAAAAGATGTAGCTTCTAGGACAGAGAAAATGCTTTCCTGCTGTTATTTTATTCTAGCTGGGCCATAGCTAGTGTTTACTGCTAGGTGACGTATTTTAGGAAGGACATGGTGAAACCTACACTTTGGGAAAATCGGCTTAATGTCCTTCATTTCACAAAATACACAGTATGAATCTAATAAATGTTTTCCTGGACACTTGACTATTTAAAAAAAACAACTCGATAAAGAAATAAAGGCATGCTTCTCTTCATCTATATCCAAAGCTTATAGTATAGTATAGTATAGTATAGTATAGTATAGTATAGTATAGTATAGTATAGTATAGTACAGTATAGTATAGTATAGTATAGTATAGTATAGTATGGTATAGCAAAGTATAGTATAGTGAAGTATAGTACATGGATCTGTTTTCTGGTGGGTTAGCTGAACAGAAATCACCTGGAGCTTTGTTGAAAACATCTGAGATTTATTCTGTGCCTAAAGCATGCATATACATCTTCCCTAGAGGATATTGAGTCATTTGAATGGAGGAAAACATTATGAAAGGAAGAGAAAAATCAATGTGTTTTCTTTTTATGTCTTTTTTAATTTTTTTTGCTACATGGTGAACTGTCTGCCTACATTACACACAGAGAACAAATTAAACCAAATACATAATGAAAAGTGGGCTGAATTTTCCTATTAGTGTGTGAAACATGATCATATATTCCTTGATTTGTAACATTTACATACCTCGTTATCAGCACATTGCTCAAGATGTTACAGAGCATTTTATCTTGGTCCTTATGTATAATAGGCAGTTTCCAAGAAGCATTAATGAAGCGGCCTCATAAATCCCTCCCCTGCCCCCCTCCCTGGTCCTGGTATAGATCCTAAATTTGCATTTGCAAACTGTGACTGCATTATGTTCCTGGAAGAACAAGATAAGAATTTACCCAGTGCAAGTGCCGCCAGTTTGGTCAAAGCCTCTTTATGGAGGAATGTTGGAGGAGGGGGAATAACCACAGATAAAGACATATTTGAAATTCATCTGAAGCCGATGTTTTTTTGCAGCAACAACAAAACAAACCCACAAAAGCTTCCATTTGAGCATTTTCCTCTTTTCTAGGAAGCATGCTTAAATTTTGCTGAACCTTTTACACTTTGTCATGTTAATTCTAAGATCACAGTCTCTGATATTTTTTTTTTTTGGATGGGGAGGGGGAAAACAGGAAGAGAAATAAAGTAATAATCCATACATCTTCTGGACAGTGCTCATTACTTTTAAATTTATAACACATTTACATTTTACAGCGGCAATGTCAGGGAAACCCAGGGAGTAAAGACTATATACATTATCTAGACTAGAGAACCTCTTGGCAACCTACCTATAACCAAAATATCCTATGGGTACAGCACTAATTCTGCTTGAGATTCTGGGGAGCAATCTCTGTAATAGTTATGCTGGAGAATACAGCCTCTTGGGGGTGAATGTTAATAGTGTTGTTGCGGGCAGGGAGTGGGAAAGATTGGCAAGGAGTAAGCAGTGATGTTGAGGGGTGGGGGAAGGATGCAAATCCTTTGAAAAGGAAAAGCCTAGACATTTTCTGAAGTTATTTAGAAATAAACAATGAGACAAAGATTAGGAGAGACTTAGAGTTCTTGAAAGGTGATCTATGAAAGGGATCCCCAGTCCATCTTCTCCTTGCTCTTACATTCCCTCACTTTATTACACATAGCTCAACCTAACAGGTGGTGACCAGCAAAGGTTAGCTATGGCCAGCTGCACAGGGTGGGACCAAATCACTCTGCCAGAAGCAGGAACTGGAGCCAGCACTTCAGGGAAAGCTGAGCTTAAAAAGGACACACTGGTGGGGGCTCTGGGACCCATTGGCAAAGCAGTACTTTATATCATGAACTCCTCCATACTTCTATTTAGCTCTTCGTAACTCTCCAGTTGCAATAGAACATTTTGCTCTGGCCGAAGTGATCTGAGATTTTAAAGAGTAATGTTTTCAGAAGGGAGTTAGGAATCATCTCTGGACTACTTACTGGCTAGGCTTAGGCTCAGCAAGGTTCTTCTTTAGGTTACATGGACACCATGATTACTTCCTTAAAACATAAATGTGTTGCCAATTAAAGATATCTTTCCAGAGGATGTCTGGATTATTATTCTAGACCTAGTTCTCTTCCTGTCCTTTCCCTCATCCCCCAAGGAAAATTCAGAGATGCTGATTTTTTTTTAGAGTTAATATGACAAAGTGTAAAAGATTAAAAAAAACTCACTTTTTAACTATCTGCCCACTTTTCATTCTCCTGCTAATCATCATCCATGTCCTGTATCTTCTTATGTGGTATTTCCCACCCCGCAAAAGGCTCTGTCCTGGGCCTTTTTCTCTTGCCTCTCTACATTGATCCTTTTGGTGATCTCATCAGCTCCCCTGGGTTCAGTGGTCATATCTATGCCAATGACTCCCAAACCTTCACCTCTAACCCTCTTCTCTCTCTCAAGGTCCATTTCTACATCACCAACTGACTTCTGGACATCTCTACCTGCATGATTCATAGGCATCTCAAAGTTACCAGATCCAAAATGGAATTCATTATCTTCTAACCTTCCCACTCCCCCCACCCCAAACCCCCTACAACTCAACCATCTTCCTAGTTTCTCTATTTCTCTTAGTGTAGCACCATCCCTTTAATCATTTCAGTTCAAAATGTTGAAGGGTCAACCTTCCACTCTTCCTCAACCCTCCATTTCTAATCACCCAGGTCCTATCAATCTAACTTTATAATCCATCCACTTCTCTCCATTCATATAGCCATTATCCTATTTCAGACCCTCATCAAATCTTGCCTGGATGATTTTAGTAGCCTCCCTATTTTTCTCTCTGACTCTGTCTTTCCTTTCTCTTTTCCATGGGTTGGCAAACTACAGTACAGCCAGAGCTAAGAATGGTTTTTGCATTTTAAAATATACTTTTATCGTATTTAAAAATGTAAAAATGCTTCTTAGTTTGGCCTTCTGCATTCCATCCTCCACTCAGCTGCCAAATTGAAATTCTTGAAGTCCAGGCCTAACCATTTCATGTTCCTTCTCAAGAAGCTCCAGTGGGAGGGATGCCTGGTTAAGATGGTGATGTGAAAGGTTGTAGAGGAATTCATTTCTTCCACATACAATCTAATATATCTGAAAATGACTTTGGACTGAGGAAAAATCAACAAAAACTCCTCTCACTAGTCTAGAATCACATGAAAAAATGGCTTGAGGTCAGTGAAGGCTGGGGGGGAATGTAGTTGAAAAGTCAATGGGAGTTCTGATAAATGACCTGAGGCCAGCAGGTGCTCTGGAGTGGTTGCAAGTCACTGGAAACTCCAGCAATTAGGACTTAAAGTTAGATCCTAGTTCTGGTCTGTCAAAACAAAAGTTGAGGACAGAGCCTTCCTCTATAGGTCACTGCTTAGGGAGACAGGGCCCACCTGTGCATTCCTTTGGGCACTGGTGGCCAAGGCAGAGGACAGATCAAACTCATGCTGGAGAGCTTTGCAAGAGACCTGAAATCAGTACCATCTCTAACATCCTATGACTATGCAGGGTTTAGAATCAACTGCGAATAGGATATTTAAGAAATACAAGAAGGTTAGGTAAGAAAGAGATAGAGATGGACTGAGGCCAAAACCGTGAGTGGGCCACCAAGATGATACAGAAATCAGAGACTGAGACAGTGGGTGGAGTCTAATACCAATGATCCCTTTTAGAATGATAGTGACAGCAGCCAGACTATAGAGGGGACAGGACCAAATAGGGCCCCCTCAACCCAACCAAGAGTGCTGAATAGATTGGAGCCTAGTCTTGCCACAAAATTCCTAACTCAAGAACTGAAGTTGAAAATATGAGTAAGTAGAAGAAAACAACAAATACAATGAAGTAATAATATAGTTTAGGAGACAACCAACACAATGAAGAAACACTATAGTTTAGGAAAAGCCCAAGAGGTAAACCAGATAAAGAGAGTAATTTGAGAATGAATACAAGTAGAGTGTTAGAGACAAGAAAAAATGGTTTGGCCAAAGAACTATAAGAGAAATGAATCTCATTTGAAAAATGAGATTATAAATAAATTTACAGTCAGAGAAGAAAGAAATTTGGGAGGATAATAAATAGCTTTGAACAGAAGGTAGAAAATCTCATCCAACTCATGGACACCCTGAATGATAAAATGAAGTAAGTAGAACTCAATGACTCTATGAGACAAAAAATATTAGAACAAGAACAAAATTTGGGGGAAAAGATGAAAATGTAAGGTATCTACTATCAAAAATAACTATCTTGGAAACAAGTCAAGGAAAGAGAAATTAAAAATCATCAAACTCCTTGAAATCATGAAGAAACAAGAAAACTTGAATGCCATATTTCTTTTAAAAATTTTATAATTATTATTATGTACTTAATAAATGTTAACAGACATGAACATTTCAATATGCAAAGTAAAATAAAAAAGGATGAATATGAAACTATGAACTTTCGTTACGTAGGGTTTTTTTTAACCTACTATGTTCAGCTCTTTTTTTTTTGTCTTCTGTATAATTCAAATTTGTGGAAGTTCCAACACTGTCCTATAGTATTTCTTCATTGTGTTTCTCTGTGTTCCTTTATGAACTTCTTTCTGCTCAATTCTATGTATTTTTTAGTGATTTATTAATAATATTTTCTTTCTTTTTTTCCTTTTTTTTTTTAGCATCTCCCACTTTTTTTTAGTCACTCTCATTACCTATCCAACTCTATCTCTCAGGCACCAAAAGAGGGAAAAATAACTTCCCTTACAACAAATATAGTCATACCAAATAAACTCATATTGACTATATCTGAAAATGTATAGCTTGTTCTGCATCTCTCTGCCAAGAGGTTGGAATCATGATTCACCTTCAATCCTCAGGAGTTAGAATTGGTCATTGCATTGATAATAGTTCTTAAATCTTTCAAAGTCTTTTTCATGAATATGTTGTAGTCATTATATTAATTTTTCAGGTTCTCAGTTTACCTTGTATCAGCTCATACAGAACTTCCCAGGTTTCTCTGAATCTATCCCTTTCATTATTTTTTTACATCAAAATAATATTATGCTACATTCATATTCAAGAATTTGTTCAGCTGTTCCTCAAATGATGGGTGCCCTCTTAGCTTCTAATTTTAGCTATAACAAAAAGTGTTACAATGTTTTTTGGTTTTTGTATGTGGAGCTCCTTCTCCCCTTTGATTTCTTTGGAGCATAAATCTAGTAGTGGTATTGCAGGATTAAAGGATATGCAGTTTGGTGACTTTTGTGATAGAGTCTGGATGCCATATTTCAAGAATCATGAAAAAGCCTGTAGAACCAGAGGGCAAAATAAAAGATGGAAAGAATAAGATTGCCTCCTGAAAGAAACCTCAAATGCAAATACCCAGGAATATCATCTAGAACTTTTAAGTCAAATACTTCATGCAATTGGAAAAAAATTAATGTAAGTACCAAGAAGACACATTTAGAATTATAGAAGATTAAGCTGCAACTACTTTAAGAGAGAGAAAACTTTGGAATCTGAGTCCCCCCTTCCCCCAAATGCACAAGATAAAGCTTTACAAAAAGCTCCAGGAACTTTCTATTTATCTTAGAAGTCTAGGATAAAATTGTAAAAAAAAAAATCTGTTTGGCAACCAAAGCTTTTCATAATCTGACTTCAACCTCTTTTTTCTAGACTGATTTTACATTAATTTCCCTCATGAACTCTTTTAGCTAAATTGGCCTGTTTGCTTTGCCCTTGTACAATATTCTTCTCCCATCTCTATGCTTTTGCACTGGCTCTCCTCCATGCCTTCAATGTTCTCTCTTTTCACCTCTACCTCTTGTAATCCTTAGTCCCCATTACGGTTCAGCTAAAGAATCACCAATTACTAGTGCTTGCTTCTCCTTCTCTCACCCACCATTGCTTCTTTGTGTATATGTTGCTTCATCCCAGTAGAATATAAACTTCTTAAGGGCAAAGTGTATTGCAGTATTGTATTTGTATCCCCAACATCTAGCACACAGTACCGTGCCAGAGTAGGCACTTAACAAATGCTTTAAAGTAAAATCTCTCTCTCTCTGTCTCCCTCTATCTCTGTCTGTCTGTCTGTCTCTCTCTCTGTCTCTCTCTCTTACACACCCACCCCATAACTTCTTCATGAAGATGGTGGTATATAAACACACAAAACACACATGTGCTTTATATTTGAGCTGAAATTTTGACCAAATTTACCAACAAACATTTTTTATGTAACTATTATGTCCCAGGTACTGTCCAGGTGTGGAGGATACAAAATCAAAATTAAAAGAGTTCCTGTTCTCCAGTTATTTATTTTCTATGGGGCTGGGGGTGGGGTGGGTGGAGTAGAGTGTGGGCATAAACAAATACATCAGTCTACCAGATAACTTACTTACCTGGGTAATTTCAGTTCTAATGCAAAAATCCCAACTACTAGTCATGTCAATTCTTATTAAAGGAAGAGATTTTTCTAATAGAACCTTTCTAAAATCCTGATGGAATTTTTATAACTTGAGGCACATAGTTTCATCTGTGTGCCTACAGATCCCATTAACTCTGAGATTGCAGAGTCTAGGAAAAAAGGCTCTCATTTAATTTCCACAGAAAGTCCATAGGCTGATCTTGGTGGATTGCTGCTGTGAGAGGTGTCATCTTACCTCCTCATCAGGAGGTAGCTGTCCTATGACATTGAAGGATATTTCTATGATTCTTCCAGTACTTAGCATAGGGCCTGGCACACAGTAGGTATTGACTGAATGACTACTGAGAGAACATGAAGAAAAATCACTTGTATGCTGCTTGGAACTGGACCTAAGACTCCCCTTTGTAACTCTGATTTACTGTGGCTTTGGGATCCACCCTGGGGTCAGCCACTCCTGTGACTCATGTGCCTTCTCACCAAATGTGATTGTAAGCTTGGAATCTCAGGGGGCAAGTTTTATTGTGAATGTTACAGGAGAATTCTCTTGGGGACCCCTTTCTACCTTGTCTGTTTAAGACAGCAGAAGTAACCTGGGTAAGAGATCCACGTTACTAAGAATGGCCCAGGGAAGTTCTAGTTATGTTGAATAGGTCTGGGCTCCCAGTGGGAGTCTAATGAATGTCAGCTTAGGCATTTCAAAGTCAGTGTACTGCAGAATGGAGGCCGCACAACCTGGAAACTTCACCAAACACCCCTTTTCTAAATCCTTTATTCGAGCTTAATCTTACTCCAAGGACATAACTTCATAGCTGGGATGTATAAGAATGACCTTTCTGAGCCTCAGTTTCCCCATCTGTAAAACAGGGACAATGCCTGTGCTGCCTGCTCCTGGGGGACGTTGTGAGGAAAAGGTTCTGTAAATCATATGGATGTAAGTCTGGATGCCATATTTCAAGAATCATGAAAAAGCCAGCAGAACCAGAGGGCAAAACAAAAGATAGAAAGAATAAGAGAGTTCACACTCATACATCTAGGAAGTTTTAGAGTCAAGATTTCAACATTGGTCCCTTGACCCTAAGTCTTTCCACAAAATCACAACTGCTTCTAAAATATTAACTAACTTACTTCATGGCTGTTTTAGATAGCTTAGTAAACAGGCTGCCAACATCCTACACAGTCCCTGGCTCCTCTTACTACTACTTCTTGATGTCTCAGGAATAGCAACAACAAGAACAACACTTTAAGGTTTGCAAAGCATTTTACCAATATTATCTCATTTTATCCTCACAACAACCCTGAGATAAAGGTGCTATTATTATCCTCATTTTACAGATGAGGCAACTGAGGCAGGCAGAGGTTAGGTGAGTTGCCCAGGGTCACAGAGCTGGTAAATGTCTGAACATATAATTAAACTTAGATTTTCTTGACTCTGGGTCCATCTTTTGACTCAGAAAAACTGAGCTAATAGAACCCACAGGAGTCCTTGGAAACTGTCCTTAGAAGCATGCTGTGTATGGCAGAAGCATCTATTAAATACCTGTTGACTTCAATGTTTGGAAAGATCTCAGGAACCTCATATGTTCAACTATCGCAGGATATTTGAGGTAGAAAAGACTGTCAACATTGTCTAGCTCAGCAATTTTTTAAAGAAGATTTTTTTTTTCATTTCCCTCAATTAACTAGGTCGCTGGAGTGGTCTAGGAATGGAGTGGACTTGAAGATAAGATGTACGGCATGGTCATGATCTCAGGGACAGGTATTATTTAGGTGACCATCAGCCCTAGTAGTGGCAACTAAGTGGTGCAATGGATAGAGTGCCAGGCCTGGAGTCAGAAAGACTCATCTTCCTGAATTCAAATTCAGCCCCAGACACTTATGGCTCTGTGACCCTGGGAAAGTCACCTAACCATGTTTGTCTCAGTTTTCTCATCTGTAAAATGAGCTGGAGAAAGAAATGGCAAACTACTCTGCTATCTCTGCCAAGAAAACCCCAAATGCAGTCAGGAAGAGTTGGGCACAACTGAAATAACACAACAACAAGCCCTAGTAGCGGTACTTGAAGAACCTTATGCTACTCAGGCACTCTCCTTTTGCCAAAGAGCAACCTGTGACTCTCAAAAGTTAAGCGATTTAATTTAAGGTTGAGTAGTGAATTGGGGGAGATCTGGGACCTTCCTTGAATTTTCCTGACTACTGCTCTTTCTCTCGTACTACGGTCTGATCCAGAGAAATGAAAAGAATGGAGAATGGAAGGATAACAAAATATCCAAAAGAGAGGAGGCATGCTAGCAGTGTGGCTACAAGTTTTCTCTTTACTTGAAACAAGTCTAGATGATGTGTGTGTGTGTGTGTGTGTGTGTGTGTGTGTGGAGGGGTGTTGGGTGAGTGAGTGGGAGGAACTGTGGAGAGTCCTAAGCCTTTGACTCAGTGATACTATGACTTGGAACAATCCTAGGGAAGCTAAAGACAAAGAGGGAGTTCTTACATAGACAAAACAAACAAACCAACCATTAATAGCATCATATTTGTGGCAGTAAAGAGATGCAAGGAAAGTAGATGTCCATTGGTTAGAAAATGGCAGGACTATTGTGGTATATGAATGTGGAAAATAATGGAAAATAATTGCATCATGAGAAATCATGAATTGTGAAGAGCTTGGAGACCTTTTAGAAGATTTTATGAATAGATACAGAGCAAAGGAAGTTCAACAAACTATTAAAAAATAAAACTAATAGGAAAAATACCTTCTCTCTTCCCCTTCCCTGCTAAAGAGGGCTCTTAGGATTCATGATTCTCAAAACATGAAGGACATTGATGGGACTACACCATTCTGCCTGCCACTTATACCAGAAGAACGGTGTTGAAAGCTTATCTAAGAAGCAGTATGGTATAGTCAAAAGAGCATAGGACTTAAAGTGACCTGGGCTAAAATATAAATTCTTACTAGTTGTGCTTGATTATGGGGAAATCCACCTCAGTCTTAGTTCCCTCATCTATAAAGTGGGAATAATAAATGTATTGCTTGCCTCACAGGGTTTTTATGAGGAAATTATTTTGTGAATCTTAAAGTGCTGTTGAATTGTGAGGAGTGGCAGTTTAGAGGTGGGTGGGAGGAGGGAACAGAAGGAAGGCCAGAAGTAGTCACAGACAATCAGAACAGCTTCAAAAAATGAAGTTATTATATACTTAAATTAATAAAATATAGTATATGATAAAATAAGGCATGTAACATATATTTAAACAGAAAAGCAAGCAACACACAATAGAAATTTGAGGTTTCAAGTAAAAACTTCTGTTCCACAATGAGTAGACAGATGTCATTTTATTTAGTGTTTAAGTTCAGAATAGAAAAAAAATGGAAAAAAACATGAAATTTTTAAAAGTATAGCAGCTGTTATAATACAGACTCTGTAATTTCTTCTGAGGAAATTGTTTTATCATATATAATATTCTGATCACCTAATTTGAAAAACCAAAGCTTTTCACGGTGACCACGTTACTGCTGGCTTTGCCCTGGCCAGAGGCGTGGTTGGCCTGATGCCATGGTACAAGTGATAGCCTGAGCCCTGCTGAAGACCTAAGCTGGGACTTAGGCAAGTGGCAAATCCCCAGGACAGGGATTTATTTCCTCTGGCCTGGGCCAGCGACACCTGCTGGGTTCAGCCCCACCTCCCCTTCCTTCGCCTACTCCCTCCCCCCAATCCCCACTCCTGTCTCTAGAGGAAACTGTAGCCTGAACTGCCTTTCTCACTTCCTTCTGTTCCCTGCTTCCTCATGCCCCCCAAGAGAATCCCCCAAATCTCCCTTGTTGGGTGTGTGTGTGCATGGAAAGTCAGTTTTGGCTGCTTAAAAAATTCTAACCTAAATATAAGAACACTCCTGTGCTAATCAGGACTTTGTCAAAAGCTGCAGGGGTTTTTAGGAGTCTTTCAATCTCAATATAGCATAAATATAATAAAGGAGAAATAATGCCAAACATTATGGCCACCCCCACAATGGGCCAAATAAGACCCCCTCCCCCATCCAAATAGGTGACATATATGCAACAATTTATATTCATTGCCTTATTTGATTCCAGGAATTTCAAACTGAGTCTTAGAAGCAGGGATGTGTTTCATAAATGTTTAACAATTGACTCTCCAACAAAAGTTAGACACACTTTTATGTTTAATCTGCATTATTAACATTCCTCTCTTACTTTCTGAAGTCTAGACAGTCAACAAAACAAGAAATCAAGCCTTGATTTGTAGCATTTGCAGCTGTATGAGATGTAAATGCTCACACTGAAAATTTAACAATCATCTCTCCAGAACCAGTAAGAGTTGACTTCAGTACCCTTTACCCTCCTTAGAAGACAATTGATTTGCTCCGGGTTCCACAACTAGTAAGTAGCAAAGCTGTCATTTAATCCCAGTCTCTTATGTCCAGGTAAAATAGAAGGCCGTCAATTGAAAGAAAAGTTATTTATCGGTATGGTTAAAGTAGTGAAAATTCACAAGCAGGTCTACTGTGGGAAGTGCATTCAAAAGAAAAAAAAATCTGGCTTCTTCAAAGAAGCTTCTGGATGCTAATTACAACAATGAGGATAATAACTAACATTTACAGGGCACCTACTAAGTGCCAGGCACGGCTAAGTGCTTTACGGATCTTATCTCATTTGATCCTCATAATAACCCTAGGAGGTAGGAACTATTGTTTTTACAGATGAGGAAACTAAAGCAAACAGAGGTTAAGTGACTTTCCCAGGGTCCCATAGCTATTGTTGTTATTTGTCCTTCATTCTTGAAGAGGACCATGACATCAGCAAGATGATGCTGTGACTTGCAAGTGAATTGCATTTAAGTGAGGGAGGGCTGTGCAAGGTCACCAGCCTCACTTTCTCCTCGGGAGCCAGCTGGGTCCAGCGGCCAGACAGAGATCCCGGACAACTGGAGATGGCTCCTGATGCAGTGGGAGACCTTGACCCACAGCTATGACGTGTCTGAGCAAGATGTGAACTCAGGTCTTGCTGTGGCCCACCCTTTTTCATTGAGGTGAACGTGTGATGGCCCAGCTCATGAAGGTGGGCCTGCTGACTCTTTAATGAATCAATGAGATTGAGAGATTTCTTAAAATTGCTCATTCACACCTGTTGACCTACCAGTTTGCTCTCATGATTGTATATATAGGAAGCTTCAGCCATTGATGATGAATAAAACCCAGGACCCTAGTCTTTTTATGAATAGGAATGTTAAGTGTGAGTATGTAAAATAAATCTAATCATAAATAGCAAATTTAATGAGAGAAATGACACTAAGCACAATTGAAGAAAAAATGGTGGGATGAAGCAGCAAGGTAGCTCAATGGAGAGAGCACTGGACTGGGGTCAGAAGATCTGTGTTTAGATCCAACCTCAGACATTTACTATTTGTGTGACTCTGGGCAAATCAGTTAACCTCTGCTTGCCTCAGATTACTCAACTGTAAAATGGGAATAATACCACCTACTTGCAGGGTTGTTGCAAAGATCAAATTATAACATTTGTAAAGCACTTAGCACGGCTTGGCACACAGTAGGTATTATAGAAATGCTTATTTCCTTCCCTTCCTCCTTATTATAAATGATTCAGTTAAGGAAGAACAAATAACTTACAGAAGACAAGAAAGTTGTAAAAATGTGGTTTTGTTATATAAAAGTAATAGTAATTTCAGGGCAGCTAGGTGGCAGTGGATAGAGTGCTTGGGCTGGTGCCAGGAATACTCATCTTCATGAGTTCAAATCTGGCTTCAGACACTTACTAGCTGTGTGATCTTAGTCAAGTCACTTAACCCTGTTTGCCTTAGTTCCTCATCTTTGAAAGGAGCTGGAGAACAAAATGGCAAACCACTATAGTATCTTTGCCTAGAAAACCCCAAATGGAATCGCGAGAGTCAGACTTGACTGACATGACTGAATAGCAACAAATACTAATTTCATGTGAGTTGTGGAGTTTCTCTGCCACTTAGAATAATGATTACGCATAACATATGTGTCAGATTAACTTGATTGTCAATTTTAATTCTATCACTAAATTCTGCTCATGTGTGTCTGTTCAGTCTTCAGAGATTTTTGCTCATATTTTTGCATGTTCTGTTTGCATAACACGGTTGTCTTCTTGTAATTTAAAACAAAGGAAAATCCTCGATTCTGATCAAAACCTAGGATTAATTTCCATCTGGTAACACAGCCTCAGTCTGTTGATATTTCTTTGCTTTTTTGTATTCAAGCAAACCATTGCTTCCAAACTCAAGCCCCAACAGGCAGGTTTCTAGTGTGTCCTGAGGTCATCCTGAGAGTTCAGATTCCCAGGATCCTGCAGACATAGGGAGAAATTGTATCAATAGGCATAGGGGAGTCTTCAGGGCACTGCAAATTAAGATTTCATGGTGTCCTAGATTTGGAGCAATGATAATGCTTATCACACATGTAGTACATTGACTCAGCCAGGGGGGATGATCTAAATCTTTGCTTGCTCTTTATGAGTGGCTCCAAGTTGGTTTGCAGGTAAGAGATGTGGTAACTTTATTACAGGCTGATGTAGAAGTATCAGGCTAATAGGATTTAGAATTAGGAGGGTCCTAAATCATCACTTCGACCTTCCTCCTCATTTAACATGTGGGAAGGACTTTATTACTGGGAGGGAAATAGGAAAGTTGGCTCTACCCAGATTCTTTCAGTCTTTTTCCTCTGAGAGATTTTCATGTACTATGATTGGCATGACGGGAATTGAAAGGAATTGAAAGGAATTTTCTAACCCCAAGTGAGATAATTAACTGGGGTCAAGGAGTAACCTAGAGAGAGAAAAGGGGTCAATTAAAAAATAAAGACTTAAATGCCTCAGGGTTTCTCTAGCTAGCTGACTGGGTGTGACCTGCTGTGGACCAGCTATAAAAGAGATGAACTAGCCCCTGGGGCTATGACTTCCAGAGTTGATAGACCCTCTCTCACCCGTCACCCGCCTACCATGTGGGCAATATCAATGGAAAATCAACAGATGGCAGTAGAGAGGGAAAAAGGAAAAGGGAACAAAATATTTATTATGTATTATGTGTCGGGCACTGCGCTAAGATGCTTTACATGTAAATGCTTTTATCTCTTTGGATTTTCACAACAACCTGGTGAGGTAGGTGCCAAACTGATGCCCAGTGGAAAGCAGCAAAGCAGAAAGAACAAATCAGCAGAGGGTTTTAGCTCCATGGAGAAAGTGACTTTCCCAATGACATCACTATAGTACATTAGAAGCTCTGCAGGGGGGACAAGCAGCAGCATGGATGTGTGACTTGTCCTGGTTCAGTGTGTTCCCAATTGAAGTGCCACCTCCGTGTTTATTCACCACATGTGCACCTTTTCCTATGGATGATATGATAACCTGTGAAGAAGGGTGACCTAGGTTGTTGTGATGATTTAGGACTCTCCTAATTCTAAATCCTATTAGCCTGATACTTCTACATCAGCCTGTAATAAAGTTACCACATCTCTTCCCTATAAACCAACTTGAAGCCACCCCATATATGGGGTGGGGTGGGGAGATAACAGGGCTTGTCCTTGTAACTTAATTTACTATGCTGTTTAATTAAATGCATTTTTCTTTTAACATATCTTCTAGTTGTTAAAACAAACAAACGAATGAACAACCATTGGAAGAAGGTTTGGAAGAGGTATAGTTTTGAGTGGATACAACTTTACTGACTCACAATTAGGGTCCCATGTGTGGGAATGGTTTCCAGAGATACAAAAAGATGAAAAATAGCTAGCTAACATTGGTAACATGCTATATGTGCTAGGCACTGTGCTAAGTGTTTTTATAAATATTATCTCATTTGAGCTTCACAATAACCCTGGGAGGTAGGTGCTATTATTATCCCCATTTTACAGATGAGGAAACTGAGGCAAACAGATGTTAAGTGGCTTGCTCAGGGTCACACAGATAGTAACTATCTGAGGCTGAATTTGAACTCAGGTCTTCCTGACTCCATGCCTAACATTCTGCCATATAGGCTAAATGATTTATCCAAGATCACATAGGAAGTAAGCAGCAGGGTTGGATTTGAACCTAGGTCCTCCGTACCTACAAAGAAAAACTACCCTGGTTACCTGGTTGTAGCTTGACTCAGTCACATTGCCACATGTCACTATCACTACCTATAGTGGTTAAAATTTAAAATGTAAAATATTTATTTTAATTAACCGTGGGAAGCTAGGTGGCGCAGTGGATAGAGTGCTGGGCCTGGAGTCAGGAAGACTCATCTTCCTGAGTTTAAATCCAGCCTCAGACACTTCCTAGCTGTGTGACCCTGGGCAAGTCACTTCACCTTGTTTGCCTCAGTTTCCTCATCTGTAAAATGAGCTGGAGAAGTAAATGGCAAACCACTCCGATGTCTTTGGCAAGAAAACCCCAAATGGGGTCATGGAGAGTTGGACACGACTGAAACAGCTGAACAACAACAAATCATGGAAGGAGAAAGAGGGGAAAGAGAGGGGCACAGGGTGGTGGGAGATGAAGGTAGAAATGTCATGCTGTGTAATTTTTTATTGGCTCAGAATTTTTATTCATATCATTGGAAACGAAAGTCTAGTTGTCCAGAGTTATCATATGTAAACACCAGTCTGGCTCCTTGCTTCTACTATCCTTCTACAGCTATCCCTTCCACAGTGTGGAAGGGTAGGGGTGGGGGTGAGGAGTGTGGGCCCCCCATCTGGAAAATCCACGTAAATTTTGGGGCTATCCCTTCGTACCAGAGAAGTCTATTTTTTTCTTTTTTCTTTTATGAGGTGTTTACAATACCTTGTTGTAAAATTTGGGTTACTTATTTTAACTTTAAAAAAGAAATTATGTATATTTGTGGTATCAAAAGATAAAATATATTGATATTATACAATACTATACATATATTTTATGCATATATGACTTTCTAAACTTTTTCAGTGTCATCTGCTGGCCTTTGTGTATCACCTGCGGCTTCCACAAAATTCCCATTTCACTTTTTATGCTGACCCGAGACGTCGAAACTCGAAATGGAGAAAGTCCCAGTGTGGAAGGAATAACTGTAGTTTCTAAAGCAGAAGCCACTTCATCGCATATAGGCTTAGCATCACCTCAGGATCTTGGAAGAGCTTGGCTTCTAGGCAGGGGAAATATGATTCCTAGATCCACAGGTCTGGTGACTCTGATGAGTCTCACTGCTGGTATTGTTTTTCCTTTATGCCCTGACTCTGGTCACTGGGCCTTTTCCTTGGCTCTGGTGACCAAATACCTCATCTTGTACCCCATTCCCAGAAACTAGGTCTCGATCTTGTGCTTAAGGCTTTCTCTGTGTTACTGGTTCCCCAGTTGCTTCAGGTTTTCATCCTGCTGGTTTTTCCATGAGCTAGCACCCTGTCCCCAAACCAGTCTCTGTGGCTGGGTCCCTTCTACCTGCTGCCAGACTTCCCTTATGTGATCTCTTGCCTGGACCTTCACCTAGTACTTACTGCCAGACTCTATTTTTACCGTGTTCATGTGCTAAGATACTTATCTGCTACCCACTGCTAGATTTCTGTGATAGGGAGTTATTACCTTTTTGCCTTTTATTTTTTTTATTTGTTTCCAATTACTTATAAAGACAAATTTTAACATTTATTTAAAAAAATTGAATTTCAAATTTTCTCCCTCCTTCCCTTCCCTTTATCCTCCCCCCCAAGACATAAGCAATTTGATGTAGGTTATGTATGTGCAATCATATAAAATATATTTCCATATTAATCATGTTGTGAAAATAAACAGACCAAAAGAAAAAAAAAACATGAAAAAATGAAGTGAAAAAAAGTATGCTTCAATCTGTGTTCAGACTCCATCAGTTCTTTCTCTGGAGGAGGATAGCTTTTCACTATGAGTCCTTTGGAATTGTCTTGGATCTTTGTATTGCTGAGAAGAGCTAAATCATTCACAGTCAATCATTGTACAGTATTACTGTTACTGTGTACAATGTTCTTCTGGTTCTGCTCACTTCACTTTGCATCAGTTCATTTAATTCACCTTTTTGCCTTCTGCCTTACACCCCTGATACTCATGGGGCTCACACCTGGAAGAGAATCAATCCTCTCATCTTATAGATGGGGAAACTGAGGTATACAGAAATAAAGTGACTTGTTCAAAGTCATTCAGCAAATAAATTGTAAAGTATCTAAATCTACATTTTCCAACTCCAAATTCAGTTCTCTTTTTACCATAACATGTTGGACCTAGCCTAACTTCCTCCTAGTGCTCAACCCTGGGACTTACCTGACTTGACTTACCTGCCTTGCTCCAGGGGAGTCTACCCTCCAGACATAGCTATCCCTGGTTTGTTTTTGCCAGCCTCCATCTGATCCTCACATGCATTTATCTAGACTAGTGATGACAATGTCTATTTAATAATTCTTAGATCTTTCTTAATACTCAAATACTGCAGTCCACTGGTGACCTCAACAATCTCCATAGTACTGCAGACTGAAATTCTCCAATGGCATGGCAGCCCATGTTTTGTGAATCTTGTCTACATCCACCCCAAAATACACCACATGAGATTGAACCAATATCTTTTCTACTAATGGTCTTCCCTGCTTATGTTGTCTTGACATTGTATACCCTAATGGCACACAAGGCCATCTATCAGCTATCCTTTATTCCCACTATGTGAATAGTACATCTTTTTCTGCCATACATTTTTCTAATAGTGTCTTCTATGTAATTTTTCATATTTCCTTGTTTGTAGCCTGCTCACGCCTTCTGTGTATCTCTCCATTTTCCCTTAGTCCTTCTTAATGCATGCAACACCTAAATTCGCCTAGAAAGAGTATGTCACTGTGTCATCCTTGTCTGTCATTGAAAGACCACTTTGCCAAGCCCACAGTAGTTGGGTCACTCTCCCACTCCACGTTCTGTAACCAGCCATGGAGTGTGATTGAGTTCAGTTCTGGAGCTCCTGCCCCTGGCAAGAAGGGGCTCCTTTTTCTCATATTCTTTGGCTTGTTAACAAGTTCCCACCCCAGAATCCCAGAATATTGTTTTAATTATAAATTGAATATGGCTCACAAAGTTAAAGGGTTTCAAAAAATGTGGAAATAAAATATGTATAATATAAATCAGTCTTGGGACAGGTAATTTATTCCTACACACAAAAAAGAATACTAAATATAAAGAATTGCAAAGCACATTAACAGACTTGAGAAGATTTACAGGATTTAGGAACTTAATTTAAAACTGCGGTTACCTTTGGCTGGGAAGCTGATATTTAAGCCTTCTCAGAACAGTTTTAAAAGATTACCAATTGGTCATTTTACATTTCACCTTGGCATTGCCTTGTCCAACTGTTTCCAGCACTTGGCTGCTGACAGAATACCCAGGTTTGGCAATCCTCTTATCAGTAGTCGTACTCTCTAATATAGAAGTTTCCCCTGCTGTCAGACGTCCTTTTCATTGGTCTGAGGACCTTCAGACCTTTTGAACTCACAAGGTTGCTTCCAGGCTTAGGTATGTCCATCTGGAGGTTACTCATTCAACCTAAGATTAGGGGAAAACAACTCACAAGAGAAAAAGTAATCTTGCTGCGTTACCACATATGTTTAGGGTCTCATGGAGGTCAGGTGGGAGATCAGGGCAAATTGCCTTTTCCCATATGATTTTCCAGATAAAGTTGGAAATAGTCCATGCAATTCAGCATGAGATGTACATGACTAGAAGAACCAAACTTCTATGTGCTTACCTGGGACAAGGTAACTGGACATACTGAGGAGGGGAGGACCATTGATAAACTTGCAGCAACTGAATTTGATTCATTTTGGTGATCCTTGGCAAATAATTAACCAATTTCTTCAGGAGAAAGTCACCAACTGGAGGGATAATTCCTATTGGCCTTATTAAGCCAGGTGACTGATAGCCTGAGGGAGTTCTAATGGAAAAGACTCCGAGTCTACACAAGGAGAAACAAGAATTGAGAGGGAGAAAGAGAAGGTTATAAAGAGGCAGATTTCTCTTGAAAGTAAAAACTTCCTAACAATTAAATTTCTCCTATTATCATAAAAGTATCGATTTTTAGAGCTGTCTAGGAAGGTAGTCATCATTGGAAATCTTCAGTTAGAGACTGAGGAGCTACTTGGTGGGTTTCACAGGACCACAGACTGTTCTTCTCTTATAGAATATAAGCTCCCTGAAGGCAGGAACTTTTACATTTTCATCTAGTTATTTCCAGTGCCTGGAACACGAGTAATAAATTCATATTGACTTATTGATGTAAAGTTGAACTTAGAGGTCATATAATCGAACTCTCTCATTTTGAGACCTCTCAGATTGAGTCCCAGAGAGGTTAAGTGAATTATTGCTCAAGATCTCACAGAGATTAAGTGTCAGAGCCAGGAATGAAAATTTGGAATCCTACTATTCCAAATCCAATGTTCTTTCTCCTGCACCATGGATGTCATGCAGAGGGGTTCCTATTTCAGGATGGATTGGACGTGTCTTCTCTGATATCTTCTAATTTCAAGACTGTGAAAGTGGAGTTGTCTCCATGGTATACATGATTGCTGAATTCATTATGTTTAGTCATCTTTTACTCTTAGTTTATTTCACTCTGATATGACTAAGGGACCCTTAGCTGTTCAAAGGGAACTTCTGAGACCTTGAGTCTAAAGGGCTTCATGGGGCTGAGTGATGTATGGCTATCCAGATTTTCCTGGTCCTCCCTCCTCTTGACTTATTTTTAAATGAGTCTCTTCAAAGAGTTTGTTTTTGTTTTTAGGATAATGCCTTTGGATTATTTATTAATAACAAACAGAACAAAACAGTTCCAGATGAGATGATGTTTGGCAAGTTCTGCTTTTCTGAGCTGGATGAATCATGCAAATCAGAGGGAACTTGGCTGTCACAGGTAGGCAATGACACCTCTCTCTTTGATCTGGTGTTTTAGGCAAACAGGAACAATTCTTTTTTTTTTTTTAACCCCATCTCACCCCTCCCCCTACCCCAAGACTGCACGCATTCTGAATACCCCTTCCCCTAGTCTGCCTTCCCTTCTATCTCTTCCCCCCCACTTTTCTTATCCCCTTCCTCTTCTATTTTCCTTTAGGGCAGGAAAGATTTCTGTACCCCATTTAAACAGGAACAATTCTTGAGGGCAGGGAAGGGGATTAAGAGAGGGAGATGAAAACTGCCTCCCAGAATAGAACGGTGGTGGTATATTTTATCCTGAGAGGTAAAAAACTTTTATGGGAAGTTTTAGCATTCCGTGTTGTGCTGTTGGATTTGAATCACTTTGATCATCCCCAGTACGTAATTAACAGCCTCCCAACATGAGAAGATTCCGGAGTTCTGTCCTTTGCTTATTTAGTGAATAATGGCAGCTCAGCCACCATGAGAGCTGGCTCTGAAATGTCAGCCCTGCAGAGGATTCCAAGTTTGTCTTGGGAACTTCTTGGCTTAAATACACAAAACAACAAAATAAAACACTTGATATCTTTGGAACAGCTTGACATTCTCTATAAGATTGTACAACTTTTGGTGAACCTTTCATCTGGTCCAAAATAATTGATGGGTTCCTTGTGATTTCCAACCAGTTCTTTTTTTTCCAGACTATATAGTTTGTACCTCATAAATCTTTAAACCAACAATCCCAAGTGAAATGTCAAAAGCCACTCCACCCTGCCCTCCCCACCCTCAAAGCTTCCTTCCCTTAGGTTGCATGAGGGAAGAATCTGGAGGCTGGGGTACGAGCATGCTCTTGCCTCACTCTGTCTGCTCCTCTGCCTCTACTAACTTGACTGACCACTGTGAGAAGATTGTGGGTTAGGTACAGAGAAGGTACAGAAGCACCCAAAAGATCATGAGTCAGGAGGCATATTACAGGCATGCAAGTGTGAGGCTTTCTAGCCTTACGGTCCCTGTGGGTGCACAAGTGCACTTAGGATAGAAACCCAGATGAAGAGACCTGCTCTCTGAGTTTCTGCTCTTCTCTGTGATTGCTGTTGCTGGGTAGGTTTGCAGGGATGGAATAGAAGGGGATATTAAGACAGTTAATCTGTGGGTGGTCTGGACTGCAACTACCCTTTATCAGCTGCAAGGGCACTGTGATTAAAGAGTTTGCTAACCTTGCACCCCTGGATTAGATTAATTTGAATAAACTGATAGTTTGCTAATTCTGAATTCCTTGCCAAAATGTAGCTGAGCAAAATGGTTATTGGGTGCATTGGAACTTTCTGGTACATAAATGGGTCAATCAGTGGTCAAACATTAAGTCACTCAAAATAAAGTATGTTACTGAATTTGTTTTTGTCAAATATGTACTTGTCAAAGTCCTATGTTCAGTATTCCTTTTGCATGTAGCAAATTAGGGCCTAGCAATAGGCCAAACCTAACAACTTCTAGGCTGAGCTGGAAGAGAGTGGGCAATAGAGAGGAAATGCTATTAACCATCAAACAACTTTTTTTGCTGAATCCTGGAATCTCGGAGTTGGTCTCAGGGACCTCAGGTGCTATGTCTGAACAAAAAAAAAATCCTCTACAACAGTGGTATCTAACTTAAATAGAAATTGGGGTCACTAAACCTTACATAAAGGTCCCTGCAAGTACAATATTGACTTAGAGAGTCACAAATTCATATATCTATGTTTTATTCTATTTTTTTGTTAAATATTTCCCAATTATATTTTATTCTGGTTCAGGCAGCACTTGGGAGTGTTGTGGGCTAAATGCAGCCAGGTGACCTTATGTTTTGTCTCTACTCTGTGCCATCTTGATACAGTCAAAAGATTGATGATGTTTGGAGTCAGAGGAGTTGGGTTTGGATCCTAGCTCTTCCACTGGTTCATTCTCAGGGTGGGACTGTTGAGATGTGAAACTGATGTTAGTTTGAGAGGTCCAGAGGTCCTAGGTCCAATGAGAGGAGAAAATGCTTATGGCAGTGAGAGTAATGAAAGCTTCTCCTTTGGAGATGGCCACCAGCAAGAGGATTGTCCCAAGTCTAGCTGTTTACCGGCAGGTGTATACTGAGAATTGGCAGGTGTATATCGAGAGTTATGTGGATAGTACATCATTGTGGTAAAATGTAAAGTGGCTACAAACTGCTTTATGTTCTGATAAGGTTTAATTATTGTCCTCCCAGCAGATGGTTATAGTAGTTATACAGTATGTTACTGAATTGTTTTTTGTCAAATGTATACTTGTCAAAGTCATATGTTTAGTATTCCTTTTATATGTAGCAATAAATTACCTGTCCTATGCTTGATTCACATGAGTACCTTTTTTATTCTCTCCTTTTTGCAAGAGGCTGCAGACAAGAGCCATATGTAAAAATCAATCAATCAAGAAACATTTATTAAGTACCTGCTATGTGCCAGGCACTGTGGTAAACACTTTGCAATACAAAAAGAGGCAACAGACAGTTCCTGCCCTCAATGAGCTCACAATCTAAATCATCCCCTCTGGGGCTCTGGAGTGAGAGACTTAATGAGCCAAGGAGTGTGTGAGAAAGGGAGGCTTAATCCTTCTTATTACAGACCAGGTTCCCCAGGACTGAACTTGGTCCAAACCATATTCCTGGGTACAGAACAGGAGGTAGACACAGTACCCTAGCTACTGTGGTGACCCAACATATTAACATCTTAAGGTTAGACAATGATCCTACTATATCTAAAATGGGATCTGTTATCATAAGGGATATTTTATAACCAATTTACAAATTTATTATATTAAAATGATAAATCTAAAGCTTATCTAAAGAATTATGATAAACACATCTAAATCACAGAATCAATCATAGATAAAGAGTTGGAAGAGATTCTGAAAACCTCCTCTAACCTGCTCGCAGTTGGGTCTCAAACATAGTGGCCAAAGAGTCATTCACCACCCTCCTTAACATTACTGTGCCTTTCCTTCCCTTATTACCCTCATGGAAGAAGGAATGTATCCCCCAGTGGCCCTGATTTCAAAGTGGGAAGCCAGAGGCAATGCTGCTCCCATGGTTAGAGAACAAAGCCTTTCAGCTCTCAGTGGTTGTGGATATGTGTGTGTGTGTGTGTGTGTGTGTGTTGGGAGGAGAGGGTCATTTAGTATGCTCCTAAGGAGCCTAGAATCTCTTTTTCTCTGCCTGTCTGGGTTATCTATTCTTTCCTGAGGTTGATGCCAATGCAGCAACACAAGATTCTCTTTCTTTTCTTCAAGGACAGAAGGCTATGACTCATTGGAGGCATAAAGCCTTGGTAGTTACCAAAGCTATGGTTTTTCCACTAACAATGCATGGCTGTGAGAGTTGAACTATGAGGAAAGCTGAGCACCACAGAATCAATGCTTTTGAATTGTGGTGCTGGAGAGAACTTTTGAGACACCCTTGCACAACAAGGAGATCAAATCAGTCAACATCAATTTAAATGTCTGGAAGGCCAAATACTGAAGCTGAAGCTTAAATATTCTGGCCACTTAACGAGAAGACAGGACTCCTTGGAAAAGAACCTGATATTGGGAAAGAATGAAGGCAAAAGGAGAAGGGGATGGCAGAGGATGAGATGGATAGATAATGTCATGGAAACAACAAGCATGAACTTGGACAATCTTCAAGAGACATTAGAGGATAGAAGGACCTGGTGGGTTATGGTCAATGGGGTCATGAAGAGTCAGACGTGATTGAACAACAACAACAAAAGTTTCCAGTGCCCTGTTGTCTTGGTATCATTCAGCTCCATTTGGAGATGATCCAAGAACATGTTGAGATATGTGTCCTTAGATGGCTAGATGTCTACTTTTCACATGAGAATTTGGAGAAATTCACTGAATCACTTACAGGGGTAGGGAAGGCATTAGCTTCCCATTTGGTTAAGGGTTAAACACTGTTGCTTAGCCAAGGAGAGAGGCCATGTGGGCTCTCCCTGCCTCAGCTCCAGGTATGTGAGAATGCATTCTTACAGGGAACAAACTGGGCTTGGTATAAAGCCTCATTTCCAAATGCCTTTGAGGTTAATTCATTACATATGGTAGGTACAGATGGGGATGCATTCGTTGAGCCAATTAATAAATATTTGTTGATCATCTACTATTTACAGCAACCCATAAGCCTGGGAAAACAGTTTCCTAAAAGTTGAAAAATGAAAGACCACAGGAAATTGAGGAGCCAGGATTCAATGGCTAAAATGTGAAGTACCTAAATTACCCAATCTATCCCAGTAAAGCATGTGACATGCCCAGCTTTTGATTCCCAAGCACCAACAAAGGGGTTGGGTTTGGGATGGCAGTGGACCACCAGGATCTCAGCTCTGTCATCCTGGTCTACTAATAATAGCTCAGCTTTATATAGCACTTTCAAGTTTACAGCGCTCTTTGGATATGTTCTCTCATTTTATTCTCTTTCAACAACCCTGATTTATCTCTACTATAGATGAGAACTGAGACTCCAAGGGCTTAAAGGACTTGCCGAAGTTCACTAAACTAGCAGACAGTGGAACTGCAATTTCAACGCATGTTCCTTGGCTACAGATTCAGTATCTCATTTGAGCTCAGTTGAGGATTAACTGAAGTGCTCAGCTGATCTCCATGCTCATCAAGTCAAAGATAAACATTTATCAAGCTCCAGATTCTCTGTTTACCTATCTATGCCACTCTGAACTCCTCCACAAATTTAAATAGCTAATGAATAAAATTGACAATCTTTTCTATTCAACTGGCTGAGACTTACTCATTCCAATTAAATAGGTGGATAGCTATTTCCAAAAAGACTTTACTGGTTAAAAGTAAAGATTGTCCCTGATCTCCTCCTCTTACATGCCCCTTCTTCCTAGGCCTGTCCCCAGGCCTAATGTATATGCGAAGATCTTCCACAATCAAATTCCTGGTTCCTTGCTGATTGTTAAAAATTGATACTACTTGATATGAAAACAAAATAATTGTTACATTTGTATAGTGCCAAGTTCTCTATACAAGTAGGCACTTGATGAACGTTAAATTACATTGGATTGAATTATACACAGGTTTTTCATGTTGACTAACGTTGGCTGTGTCTTCGAACAAAGTAGGCTAGGGATTTAGTATTATCATTCACGTGTGACAGAGAAGGAAATTGAGACTTAGGTCAAGTAATTATATACAGTATGATGTGTTGGAAAAAGCAGGAGACTTGAAGTCAGGAAGCATGGGTTCAAGACCTGGATCCATCACTCAACTCTATAACCTTGGGCAACACAGCTTCATCAATCTGGGCCTCAGATTTCTCCTCTTTCAAAGGAAGGGATTAGACTAGACAAGAGCTTTCTAACATGCCTTCCACCTCAAAAGTTCTATGCCTTGCCTAAAAATCTCACAACGCGTTTGTGGCAGGGTTGATGGCCAGTGTCTGTGGCTGTAGCCAATCATCACAGGCCATTTTTATCCTTGGGTTATTAGCATTCCCTGTGGGTCAGTTATAAGACACTAGTTACTCACATGGCCTGTGTTCTTCAGAATCCATTTTTTTGGACAGGATATGGTCAATTGCATTAGTGGTACTGCTGCTGCCTGATTGTCCCTCATGTGGGTCTTAGATAGTTCCATTTTAAAAGAATTATGTGGAAAATTCCCACAGAGTTGGGAAAAGAATGAGATGTAAGTCTAGCCAAGCATGACTGATAAACCCTTTGGCTAACAGTTTGACTACCAGGGATATTAGATAGTAGCAGCTTTTTCTGTGTACGGTTGCAATTGACCTTTATAGTGTTTGTCTGGCAATACAGTTTTCCTGTCGGAGTAAAGATGGGATTGATGTTTCTCATCTTTTTTCAATGAACTTTTCATCACATAAAAACACAGTTTCATGCTATTCTTGGTTCTTGTTTTCAACAGAAGTCTTAAACATTACCACAACCCTGCAAATCAGATGTAAAATTGGGCTAGCCTTTCTTAATCTATCTCCACCCACCCCTCACCCAAACCTTTGTCCCTTCAAAATTAGTATCACTTTGTAGAAGAGACCCTAGGACACAAAAATAGCCCTACCTCCTGGTGTACTCTTTCACTTACCAAGACCTTGAATTTCAAAGATCTTAGATATTGCCTTATTTCTCCCGTGTCCAAACACTCATTTCTCCTTCTCACCATTTATGCATAAATCGTAGAGGGTCCCAAGCTCCTGATGCTCCTTCAAACATATTGAACTGATCTTTATTCCCACGATTGTTTCTTTCTTTCTTTCTCTCTCTCTCTCTCTTCCTCTGTGTCACAACTCAGAAGTGCTACCTTAGGACCACACTCTTTCCTGAACCAGACCCAGGAGCTAATTTCTTCCCCCCCAGCCTTTTGGGAATACCAGCCAAGAGCTTACTTCTGATACTTCTTAAATAGATCCAGGGGCTAACAACTGTGAGCAGCTGTGTTCCTACAGCCTTGGGTACACAGCTGTTCCCCTTTTTCTAACTTTTTCAGATACTCCAAACTTTACTCTTTTATTAGCTGGAACCATCTCCAATCAAGTCCAAGAATTCCCCAGGCCCCACTCACAATTGCATTCTGGTTATACTGCAGCTTTAAAATGTATAGATAACACTGTTTCACAGACAGTGGAGGAGTACAGTGGAAGATTTTGTATTCTAATAGTCCAACGCTTTGTCAAAAGCTCTGTCACTAGAGGCAAAAATAACAGACAAGACATAGAGATACATTCCAGGACATCGGAAAGGGGGAAGTATAGTACAAAAATATCATTAAATACTAACTAAAACAAACATTAGTTGTGCTCAATATATTTGCCTAGAGACTTGAGGTTATGATTAAGAAGGCTTTAAACTAAAAATGGAGGAGGAGGGAGAAAACTGCCCACACATATCTGTTGAGTCAGATTCCACAAAGAGGAGCAGGCACAATACAGTACAATGAATAACAGTAGGGAGGAGTGATAATTTATCTGTAGGAGTTAATACTCAGGGAGACAGGTACTAGTAATGGTTCTTCAATCTCTAAATACAAATCTGCAGAGTTTGGATAACAAGCAAACTGAACTAGAGATTTTAACAAAAGATATAAATTTAATTTCATAGGTATCAGTGATACTTGATGTCTATGGATCATGGCTGGAAAATGGCCATGGAATAGCATGCCTTTTTTAAAAGGAACAAAGTAGATGAATGGGGCCATGGAATAGTATTATATATCTAGAAGATATATTCATGTGAGGAAATCCATTAACTAGAGGGAGAATGGAGGGAGAAACCAAATAATGCTATGGTGAAAGGACACAATGGACTATTTTATTCTCCAGAAGGCAGAGAGACAAACAGAATTATCATTTTGGAGCTGATTCTGACCCCCAAGGAGAAACTGGTTACCAAATATAACTGTAAGGGATCTCAGGTGGAAGTGATCATGCCATCTTAAAGTTCATGATAAAAATGGAAGAGAGTGATAGATATAGTCTAGACTTTAGAAGAACAGGGATGGAAGAGTTCATAGAAAGGCTAATTAGCAACCACAGGCTATGATTTTTGTTTTTTTGTTTTTTTTGGGGGGGGTGGAGACAATCAGGGTTAAGGGACTTGCCCAGGGTCACACAGCTAGAAAGTGTCTAAGGTCATATTTGAATTTGACTGTTCCTGATCCCAGGGTCAGTGCTCTATCCACTGCACCACCTAACTGCTTCTAGGCTATGGTTTTTTTTAGGGAAATTTAGCTCAAGAAGATTGAGAGATTCTCAAAAAAGAAATTTTGATGACACAAACGTACATGATTTCAGCAAGAAAGAATAGGGAGTGCCGCAATTTAAAGACACTGACATGGCTACCCAGGGACCTTGTTGAACTACTCAAATTAAACACACAAACACATGCATGCACAGAAGCATGCATGCACCAACACCCATACCCCTTGGTCATTGAGGATAAATGTAAAAAATGACACAGTTCTTTGGAGCCTAATGTTAGGGATAGACACTGGACCTGTGATTTAATTAATTTAGGGCCGAAATGAAGACACTTCTATTTTGCAAACTGGCATCTTTTCCACAACTTCAGAATCGTAGAGAGTTGCTTAGGGCTCTGAAGTAAAGTGACTTGCCCAAGGTCACAGAACTAATATGGGTCTGAGGTGAGACTTGAAGTCAGGTCTGCCTGACTCAGACCAATTTTTTATCTAGTACATCAAATAGCCTCCAAGCATAACATTAGGAATAATAAATTCCAGAATAAGTTGAAGCTAGCAATTAAAATTAAGGACAATGAAAATGACCTCTTTAAAAATAAAAGGCATACTGGGGTCAACAGCAAATATCAAAGGGGTAAAACTGTTTCATGTGGCTCATTCTTCTATTCTTTTTACCAAGGGGAATGATCTTCAGATGGATTGGTACAGAACAAAATAATTAAGAGGGAATTAAAATCTAAGGCAAGTGGAGAGGAAGAGAGCAGCTTGCTGCACTCACTAAGTACTTGTCATCTGTCTGAGATGAGTCATATTCCAAGGTTCTGGAACAACTTACAAATGTGGCTGCTGATTTTCTGTTGAAAATATCTGAAAAATTATGAAGAACAGAAATAATGCAAGACTGGAGATGAAGAAGAATTTGGATTCTTTAAACCAGCAGTTCTCAAGACTTCTTTATATCTTTTTTTTTGGTGAGGGGGGAGCAATCAGGGTTAAATGACCTGCTCAGGGTCATACAATTAGTAAGTGGCTGAGGTCATATTTGAACTCAGGTCCTCCTGACTCCAGGGTTCTATTCACTGTGCCATTTAGCTCTTATGTGGGTTAGAATATTTTTGCATTATTATGAAAATACTAGGACCTTGTGTATTCCCTGAAAGGGTTTCAAGGACCTTTCGGGGTTATTTGAAACACTTTGAGAACCAGTGCATACTATAGCCACTGAGCTTTCAGTTTTTGGCAGAGTTCTAGAACACATTATTATGGGATGGTTTGTGACCTTTTGGGCATCTAGGTGGCAAAGTGAATAGTGTACCAGGTCTGAAGTCAGGAAGACTCATCATTCTGAGTTCAAATCTGGCCTCGGACACTAGCTATGTGACCCTGGGCAAGTCATTTAACCCTGTTTGCCTCAGTTTCCTCATCTGTCAAATGAGCTGGAGAAGTAAATGGCAAACCTCTCCAATATGTTTACCAAGAAAAGCCCAAATGAGTTCACAAAGGGTCAGACAAGATTGAACAACAATGACAACTTGTGAGCTTTTACAAAGGGAAGCTGTGATCCTACTGACCCAGTGTAGCTTCATCGAGAACAACTCCTGTTAAAGTAACTTCATGTAGTCTGGGGGCAGATTTGGCTGGCCTAAGACGTCAGGAGGATACCACAGATAGAATGGACTTATTTCAAGGCATTGGCCAAAATCTCTCAAACCACTTAAGAGGCGGGAGATGGGATATAAGGGAAAGAGCTAACAGGCTAGTTTGACTGGAGCAGAGAGTGTATGAACAGGGAGTAATATGAAACGAGACTGGAAAAGGTGGAGAGATTCAGGCTGGTTAATAATACAGAATCATGGACATTTTGGACTGGTTGAAAGACTAGACCCAAAGAATGATTGTTAATGGATGAAGCTTCAGGTTTCTGGTGGAGTGTCCATCTTTGGACATCTTTCTGTCTTTGGTCCTATTATGTTCAACATTTCTGTCAATGAGAGATAAAGGCACAGATGTCATACATACGTATCAATTACGACAAGTCTTCTCCAGGTTAAATATCCCTTGGCTCCTTCAAACAATTTGCATATTATATTTTTTCGAGTCCCTTCAATATCTTGGTCAGCCTTTTCTCTATTTTTTTATCTATCCATTCATTTATTTGTTCATTTGTCATTTACTTGAGTGATTTTTGATCAGCCTTTTCCAATATAATAAACACTTACCAAATGCCTACCATGTGCAGGGTACAGTGTTAGATGCTGAGGACACAAATATTCATCAAACAGTCTCAGTTCTTGAGGAGTTTACACCCTTTTTTGGGGGGGGGAGTGGACATAAAATATACACATATAAATAATACAAAGTCTACTCAAGGTTATACAAAGTACTTTCAAGAGGGACAGAGTACTAAACAACTGGAGAAATCAGGAAATAATTCATGTAAAAGATGACACCCGAGTTATCCTTTTAAAGAAACTAGGAATTCTAAGAAGAGAATAAACATTTATTAAGCACCTGCTAAGTGCCAGGCACTATATTGAGTGGTTTTGCTGTTGTTGTTTTTTTACAATGTTATTTCATTTGATCCTCACAACAATCTTGCAAGGTGGATGGTGCTATTATCCCCATTTTATATTTAAGGAAACAGAGGTTGTGACTTATGCAGAGTCCTATAGCCAGTGAATGTCTGAGGCTTGATCTGAACTTGACTCCAGGCTCAGCGCTCTATCCTCTAGAGGCAGGGAATTCTTAGAGGCAGATCTTAGGCAGGATTGCATTCTGGGCATGAGAGACCACCTGTTCAAAGGCATGGAGGTGGGAGATAAGGTATAAAGGAAAGAGCTAACAGGCTAGTTTGACTGAAGCAGAGAGTGCATGAACAGGAATAATATGAAATGAGACTAGAAAAGTAAATGGAAGTGATATTTGAAGGATTAAAAATGCCAGGCTGAAAATCTTATATTTTATTCTGAAGATCATAGGGCACCAGTGAAGGTTTTTGATTAAGGAAGTGACATGGTCAGAACTGTGTTTAAGGAATTTCACTTTGGCAGCTATGTGGTAGAAGAGTTGGGAGGAGAGAGACCAGAAGGAGGGAGATCATTAGGATATGTTCTTGTGCACGTGCAGCAACTTATCGATGCCCTTCCTGAAATGTGTTCAGAAGTGCCTCTGTCTATTCCAGCAGGTTTGAGATTTGGAGATTAGTACAAATGAGTCAGACAGTCCAGTAACACAACAGGCCTTAATTAAGTATTTTAGCTCCCACAAAGGAAGGCTTAAGGTCTGTAATGATTAATTCCGGGAAGGGGGAGTAAGGCAGCTTTCATTCATTGGAGAGGGAAGGACACAATTTGATCTCAGTTGCTGAGTGTTTCTGAACCTCATTTATGATGGCCCTGAAGAAGGGTGGGGTTCAAACTATCAAAAGATCGTAGATCTAGGATTGGAAGAGACATCAGAGTGATCTAATCCAAACCCTTCATTTTCCAGAGGAGGAAATTTTGACCTGAGGGGGTTAGATAATGTGCTCAAAATCACACAGCTACTAAGTGTCAAAGGTGGAAGGGTCCTAAGAGAGGGTCCCCATGGACCTGGCCCGTCCAGCTTCTGCCAAGCTCTCATTGATGTTTTCCAGTTGATGGGTAAGACAACAAGATGCTTCATCACCTTCCAGCCAGTTTGCAAAGGCAGGTGAAGGCCCTGAACTTTATAGGTGGGAGGAGGGGTGGTGGTGAGGGGGAAAATGAAGCAGGCTTTCACTCAAGTGCATTCTATTGGTTTTCCACGTCTGATGCCACAGGCAGAGAAAAACTAAAGATTGGCTGGCAAGGCTTCTGCTATACAAGGATGAGGCAAAGAAGTTTTCAGAAAAGAACAGAAAGAGAGGGTGTTAGGCAGGAGAGGGCAAGTCCAGAGTAGAAACAGCCTCCTGCAAATAAATCTAGGCTCTGAAACTGGAGAAAAATTTTTGGGGTTAATCATAAGAATTGAACACAATAAACCATAATATGCCATGCCATCTGAGCAGGGCAGAACAGAGGGAAGGTATAACCTCTTATTCTGGCTTACTCACAGACTTACAGAATTTTTGAGTTGGAAGGGTCTTTGGAGGACAGCAAGTTCACCCCCAGTATACAAAAATCCCTTCTACTTCTCCAAGAAATTGTCATCTAAATTTTGCTGGAAAACCTCTTATGAGGAAAACCTTCTATGTCCTAGAGCAAGAAGTCATTCCAAGTGGGAGATGACATGGGTGAAAGTCATGGGAAATAAGGCTTGACACTATGTCTTACCATTCCTATGGATTTTATGTTCTTTTATGTCCAACAATATTTGATTTATCCTTGTTATCTCCTGCAGGGTCTTGATCATAATAACTACTTAAGAAATATTTGCTGAATTTTGAAGATAGAAAAGATGAAATTTAAATGATGAAGGACCTTGCACCCCACCCTCCAAATTGGATCTCCCGAGGCCATACCTGAGAAGAGCTAAGCCATTACATTTGATACTCCCTACAGGTCTAGGGAACCTGAAATCTCAAGGCCATGTGTGGCCCTCTAGGTCTTCGGGAGTCCACGTTTTACAGAACAAATCCTCTTATTAAGGGGATTTGTTCTGTGAAGTTTGGATTCAGTCAAAGGACCACACTTGAGGACCTAGAGGACCACATGTGGTTTCATGGCCACAGGTTCCCCACCCCGGAGCCTAGAACCATATGGCCTCCTCTCAATCTGGCCATTTTCCACTCTGCCAATTGGCACCTTATACTCTGAGTACTGTAATCAAATCGATACCATCACCATCATTGTCTCTGGAAAGAGAATGTTAGTGGATGGACCTATCATTCCACTTACCATTGCTGTGACTTTCCAGGCTATAATACCTCTCCCTGGCCACCCCTCCCTTATTAAAAAGCAGACTTCCAGAGGGCAGGGACTATCTCGCTGTTGTATTGGCATTCCTGACACTGCTTGGGCCACAGTAAGTACTTAATATATGCTTTTTGTTCCAATATTTGATCACTTTTCTGCTTCCTGACTGTCTCCCTGAGTGTCATAACCAGGGACTTTCTGCCAACAAGTTTTGGGCAGTGCCTAATCCAGCACATCTCCCTAACAGGCAGCCACAAATGCCTTAGAACAATGATACCTCATGGCTTTTGATTCAACGTCTTACTGAGAGAAAGCATTGATTTCCATGACGGAAACTAAGGGATTGAAAAAAGCTCAATTCTTCTGACTGGGATGAATTTCAATCATGCATCCTGTAGTGTGGTCCCCATCGGAAAACCTTAAAGGATGCACCAGTCAATACTTCCTTGAATTGACCATAGACTTCTCATTAAAATCTTCTGGACCTTCAGGAACTGAGAATATCCTTGCTCCGCTTAGCCATATATCCCTCCTTCCTGTCGTTGCTTAATACAAAATGTCTCAAATGAAGAGACAGGAGGAATAAAGCAATGTCCCACAGAACCAGGGATTTCACATAAGGGAAATTATGAGAAAACAATATGAAATGGATGCACTGCTGTTTAAAAACCACAATGATAGTGTAATAGCCCAGCCAAGTGTGGAGGAAACATTGCAGCCTTTTTAAGGGGAAGTAATTTTTTAAAGGGCAATTTCCAAATCCTAATCATCTCATGGCTGATGGTTCCAACAGTGAGACTCCTTTGGAGTTGCTTCCTTTCTCTGGATGGAGAAATCCTGCATCACACCCTGGGGATACTTCGTCCTATTTTCTAAGGACATTCTTTAGTATCCATTTGCATTTCTTGTTTTCAGTCTGAAATTCAGCTGCAACATTGAGAACTGAGAACTCCTGCGTTGGAATTTGGAAGAATGGAGCCTAAGGAAGGCATAGATAATGAGCACCGTGACAAACCCCTTCTGAAGCCAAGAATTCACCAACTACACACATGCTGAAGAGCCAAGGGAGGAGGCAGAGTCATGAGAAATGTTTTCAACAATTGGCTTTTCTGCTCCAGTAACGGAAAGATAACTCTCAGCCTGAAACATTGCAGGCCAACAGCTGGCCATCTGCTCCCTGAGCGAAAAGCTGATGGAACTGTGGTTTCCTATGACTTGCCGTTTAGTGGAATACATGCACATCAGATGGAGGTTATAAATTAGGTCAGATGTGTTTCCTAGATTCCAAGGAGATAGACTGTCCTATAAGTGTACGGATGAGGCAGTTTGGTACAACCAGGGAAAAAATACAATAGCCCAACAACCATTAACTAATGTGGTGAAGGGAAGGAAGGAGAATCACTCATATTCCATGTTGTCTCCTCTGAGAGAATATAAGCTCTTTGAAGGGCAGGGACTAGTTCCTTTTTGTCATTGTCTTCCATCCCTTTCTTTGTTTGTTTGAATTTTTTAAATAACATTTCCCCCTAATTACATGTAAACACAATTTTTAACTTTCTTTTTTGTTTAAGTTTTGAGTTCCAAATTTTGTCCCTCCTCCCTCCCTTAGATGGTAATCAATCTGATATAGGTTATATGCATATATGCAATCATGTAAAACATTTCTATATTAATTATTTTGTGGAAGAAAACAAAAAAGAAAGAAGGAAGGAAAAAACAAAGAGAAAGAAAGGAAGAAAGAAAGAAAGAGAAAGGAAGGAAGGAAGAAAGAAAGTATGTTTCAGTCTGTATTCAGATGCCATCAGCTGTTTCTCTGGAAGTGGATAACATTTTTCATCATGAGTCCTTCAGAATTGTCTGTATTGCTGAAAACAGCTAAGTCATTCACAGGTGATCATCATATAATAGCGCTGTTCTAGTGTACAATGATCTCCTGATCACTTTACTCTGTATCAGCTCATGTAAGTCTTTCCAGTTTTTTCTGAAAACATCCCACTCTTCTTCCATCCCTTTTGAATGAACTTCCCTTGTAAAATCATAGCCTGTGGTACACTCCCTAGCCTTTCAATGAACTCTTTAATTCCTGCTCTCCTGAAGTCTAGTACTATCTCCTTTAGTCTCCCCTATTTAGAAGAGAGTGATAGGAAAGGAAGTGAAGGAAAGAGTATACATAGCTTTTTCAGGGAATTTGGATGACAAAAGGAAGAAAGATAAAGAACGAGTAGGGAGGGCAGCTAGGTGGTGCAGTGGATAGAGATCCAGAGTTGGAGTCAGGAAGACTCATCTTCTTGATTTCAAATGTGGCCTCAGACACTTACTAGCTGTGTGACCCTGGGCAAGTCCCTTAACCCTGTTTGTCTCAGTTTCCTCATCTGTGAAATGAGCTGGGAAAGGAAACGGCAAACCACTCCAGTATCTTTGTCGAGAAAACGCCAAATGGGGTCACAAAGAATCATACACAACTGAACTACAACAGACTAGCAGGGATGGTATGGGTTAGTGAGGGTTTTTCAAAGAATGAGGTCAAATTGGGCTTGTTTGTAGGAAGCAAGGAAGGAACCAGCATGCCATACCCTGACAACTCATATTGTTTGGTATTGTTATTTTAGTCTTGCATTGTTATTTAGATTTCATGACTGTATGTCTTGTCTACGAATTTAGAGGGCTTTATTATTCCCTTTATTGCCTAGCACACTGCCTTACACTGTAGTGATCATTCAGGAAATATTTGTTGACTTCTTCCTTTACTGCAGCTCTGGCTCATAATCCTTTTGCCTCTTCCACTAGCTCTCCGTGTCTGAGTCGCCTTCAGTCTTCTGTGTTCTGAAAGAGGCTCTTTCTTGAGGGATTGAGGAGTTGGTAGGGAAAGCAACAGGGAGTGGGGGGACACATACCCATTAAAAGTTATCATCATCATCATCTCTGGCTTTGTAACCTGGGAAAGGGAAGGGTTGCTTAGGAAAGGATGTGTAGACCAGTGCTGATGACTATGGAGGAAATTGTCATGAAAATGGTTTGCACCAAAGCACTCTAGTCAGGAGAGCACCTTAAATTTAAAAAAAAAAATTTTTTTTTTGCAATGAACAAAAAAATATGTTTTTTCTCCATCTTCTTTCTCCTCAGAAAAAAGTAAAACAAAACCACTGTAACAAATATAACTAGCAAAACAAAACAAATGCCCACATTGGTCATGTCCAAAAATTATGTCTCATTCGGCACCACCATCTCTCCATCAGGAGGTGGGTAGTATGCTTCATCACTGATGTTCTGGAATTATGATTAATCATTGCATTGAAGTTTTTAAGTTTGTCAAAGTTGTTTGTCTTTATAATATTATCATTATATGAATTGTTCTCTCGGTTCTATTCACCTCACTCTGCATCATTCATATGAGTCTTCCTAAGTTTCTCTCAAACCATCCCTTTTGTCATTTCCTACAGCACAATGATCTACTGCATCCATAAGCCGTAATTTATCCAGCTATTTCATTTTCCAAGAGATGGGTACCTCCTCAGTTTCTAGTTTTTTTGGTTACTACAAAAAGAGTTTCCCTAAGCAAATTTGTACATAAAGGATCCACTTCCTGTTTCTCTGATATATTTGGGGAATAGTCGCAGTAGTGGTATTGATGGGGCAAAGGGTATGCATCATTTAGTAACTTTTTGCTTTCCAAAATGGTTGGATCAATTCATAGCTCTACCAACAATGCACCAATGTACCTGTTTTGCTGAGCCCCTCCAACATTTGTCATTTTCCTTTTTTGTTATATTTGCTAATCTGGTGGACTTGAGGTGGAATCTCAGAGTTGCTTTGATTCACATTTTTCTAATTTTTAGTGAATGTGGGACTTTTTGTTATTGTTTTTTCTTTTTAGGCAATTGGGATTAAGTAACTTGCCCAGGGTCACACAGCTACTAAGTGTCAAGTGTTTGGTGTGAGGCTGGATTTGAACTCAGGTCCTCCTGACTTCAGGGCCGGTGCTTTATCCGCTGTGCCACCTAACTGCCCCCAATGTGGGACTTTTTTTCATGTAGCTATTGATAGCTTTGGTTTTTTTCCTTTGAAAACTCCCTATTCAGAACCTTTGATAATTTGTCATTTAGGGAGGGAATGGATATGAGGCACCTTCTTCACACAGCATTCCCCAGGCTCCTCTTGTCTCACAACAGGATCCTAGTTGGGGGCAGAGAGGGAGAAGAGCAAAGGGATGGAGAAAGTGTTTTGTAAATCTCGAAGCATTGTATAAATATGTTAGATGGATCATGGAGGATCAGATTTAGAGCTGGGAGGGAACTTAAAGCTCATCCTGTTAATCCTTTTAGATTATAAATGAAGAAACTGAGGCCCTGAGAGATTATGACTTGCCTCAAATCACACAGTTCATCAGCAACAGAGGAAGGATTTGAACATAGGTACTATGGTTCCAAATTCAGTACTCTTGTAGTATCATAATGTAGTGGCTAGAGTGCTGGACTCTGAGTCAGGAAGACTTGGATTCAAATTCTGCCATAGAAATATAGTGATTGGGCAAGTCCTTTAACCTCTCTTTGCCTCAGTTTCCTCATTTGTAAAATGGGTTAATAATAACAATTACTTCACAGGGTTGTTGTGAGGATCCAATGCAGTAATGTTTGGGAAGTGCATAGAGAATCTATGTAAGTTTCAACTATTATTATTTCCCCTATACTACACTGTCTCCATTCATCCTCATCCACTCTCCTCCCTTCACCCTTCTGTCCATCTTCCTCCACCCTCAACCATATTATCCATCTTCATCATGAGTCCATCCATGAGAGGGGGGTACTAGTGTTATTGTACCTTTGATTGTAATCTCCATGAGGACAAGGATTGCCTTCAACTTATCTTTGTATCTCCCTGAGTGCTTCACACATGGCAATCACAGAATAGATTCTTAAGGAAGTGCTCATTGAATTGTCATATGTATGCAAAAACCTTGGAAAGACCCTGCGTCTTGGTGACCTTTGAGATGGCGGATAGATGATAAAAATGCCATGGCGTCTCTTCTTGCTGGGGGCAAGCCTTTTCGACTTGAGCCAAATCCATGTAAAGACTGACCGAGAAAGGAGCTGGGTGAGACCTGTGATCACAGCAGCCCTACAATAGCCCACAGTACCCAACATGGCAAGAACACACAGCCCATGCCCCTGGTGCTTCTTTCTGCCTGAGATCTCTCTCTCTCTCTCTCTCTCCCTCTCTCTCTCCCCCCCTTCATCTTTCCTTCCTTCCTTCTCCCTCCTTCCTCTCCTCCCTCCTTCCATCTTTCCTTCCTTCCTTTCTTTCCCCCCTCCTTCCCTCCCTCTCTCTCCCTCCTCCTTCCTTCCTTCCCTTCTTCCATCTTTCCTTCCTTCCTTTCCTTCCTCCCTACCTCCCCGCTCCCGCCCTGCCCCAATCCCTTTCCTTTCCCCTGTCTCTCTCTTCCAAAGAACATTTGGGATTGCTAGGCAATGGAGGGGAGGGAGCCCTGGACTGGATGAAACACATCTGTGACCCAAGGAGAACATTGAAGTCACAGGCGAACAGACGTCCAGCTGGTTTGCTTCCCAGTTTACTGGCTCCCTCCTTTCTTGGCTGCCCTGGACAACACATGAGTCATCTCAGTGGAGCAGATGGAGGGTTAGGGAAAGTGATTTCCTTCATCATAAGGCATCCTTATGTGCCACTATGTATGGGGAAAAGAGAGGGAAGAGAGAAGGAAGTGTCAACCTAAACAAAAATAGATCCGTATCAATGGGGTGGTTAGGGAAAAAAACTGAAACTGACGTTCTTCTGAGGATATAATGAGCTAACCAAGAGAGATACTTAAAAACCTCATATTTTAATGATTAAATTACTCAAATAAAGATAGATAATGAGAATCATTGCATTCAAAAATGTCAAGGGTTGGGCTCTTTTAAAGATGGTTATTAGAAGCTTCTTAATTTCCCAAAGATTTGTCTAAAGAGCTGTATTTATCTCACATGTCTCACATCTGCTTTGGGTACTTACTCTTTTATGTGAGCATTTTTTTTTTAAGGAGGGAACATCTGCTTTAAATACAAACTTTTGTAGACATCTAAAATGTGCAGATGTGTTTCCACTGAGCTACAGCTGGATTAGACATTTTCTCATAGAATGTATTTCATAGAGGGATCTTGTGGTGTAAATGCTGAATATACTTAAAATAACATTAGGGATTGTCAAGTACTTGTTGACCATCCCTTTGGGTTTACAACACTATTCCCAGCCCAGCAGATCTGAAGGCCTGTTCGGTTCTAGGCATCATGTCATGCTGTCTAGCTTCCCTATTTATCAGTCTCACAGTCCTATAGTCCTTTGATATTGACCTCTTTGTGCTAATTTTACAAATAATGAAACTTGACATAGTGAATGGATCATTGTTACTCAAGGAGTTGGTGACAAGGCTCAAGACAGAAACTAGAATGTCTAATTCTATGCTCTTATCAAATGGATACTTTGGGGAATCTAAGATTAAATGCTTTAATTTTTAGGGAGAAAATTGAAAACAACCTATTGACCTTCAAATATGTCCTCAAATTGTGGTCTGGGGATCCCTGAAGGTCCCTTAGACCCTGTTAATGGGTCTTCAAGGTCTAAACTATTTTCTTTTTAAAAATTTTTTTTTGTTTTTTGCTTAAACTATTTTCATAATAAATTGTTCAGTTATTTTCAGTCATATTTGACTTTTTGTGACTTTATTTGGGGTTTTCTTGGCAAAAATGCTATACTGGTTTGTTATTTCCTTCTCCAACTCATTTTATAGATGAGAAAATTAAGGCAAACAGGGTTAAATGACTTGCCCAGGGTCACATAGTGAATAAGTGTCTGAGGCTGGATTTGAACTCAGGAAGATCAGTCTTCCTGACTCCAGGACTGGTACTCTTTCCACTGTGTTAACTAGCTGCCCCAGTAATAATATTAAGATGTTTTAATCTCTAGTATAATAAATATTGATATATTTAACTTACATAAACAGAAGCTCATTGGGGTTCTCAATAATTTTTAAGTGTAAGTGAAACCAAAAAGTTTGAGAACCACTAAGTGAATAAGCTTTTCTTGAAATGGTCAATGCAGAAAACAAAACGTATGATATATTTATTCTAAATAGACACTAATACAAACAATTTATTCATTTATTAAATGAAGAGTTTGGATCCAGATGATTTCCAAAGGTACTTCTAACTCTTAACATCCTGTGACAAAATGACAAATGGGGATATCCAGTGACCTATGTGCTGTAATATTGAGAGATTTCTTGTCTATGTATTTAGGAAAGAGACTATCATTGAAACAGAATCTTCTCACTGTTACTATCTGTGTCTGGTTAACATAGTCCATTAGGGCACCAATGAGACCTAGGTTCCATTTTCCTGAGGGCCCATCAGTTTTATTCTGATCCACAGTCATAGATTATACTTCTGGCTAAAACCAGTCATTCCACCTAGGTCTACACAAAGGGCATAAGAAGAATGAACACGAAAAGGCTAGAGCAAATGTCTCATCATCACTGGAAAAACAGCCCCAAGTGATTGTTCTCCTGATGGTGGGTCAGCGGTATCAACTCCAAAAGCAAAGGGCAATACACATAACAATAACATGTGTTATTATTAATCATCAGTATCATTGCCATTTTAACCCATGGTGGTTGTTGGGAATTCTTTTTATCTTTTGCATTTGCAACTGTACAGTTAACATAAAATGACCTGGTGCCTCATAGGACTTGGCATTTATGGGATCAAGAACATATCTATTAATGATATTGCTGACAATCTCCCATCATCTCCCTCCAGAACATTTTACAAATGAGTTTATATTTCTAAATGCATATTGCCACTGGCTACCAAGTCTCTCTGCTTTTCAAGTAAGTCAAATTATTGCTAATTAAGGTGGTTTTCAGGCTCTTTTGGTCTCACTCTAGCAATTTGTTCTCACTGATTAAATTTAGGTATAAAATTTTTATAATTGATGTCTTTATCTTTTCTGCCATCCATTTCCCAATTTTCAACATCAATAACTAGTTTGAATAGGTCAGATTACAATTGTTTTAATTGTACATCATATTTAAAAATTTTTTTTTCTCATTTTGTATTAATTCAGATCTTTTCTCCAAGAAATCAGAAATCTAGTTGTACATAGAAAACTAATTCAGGAGTAACTCCAATGATTAATTTCCTGTCTGTTACCTAACTTTTTGTGTGTGATAATATTTGTTGCTCACTAGGTCTTCCAATTCTTCTCTTAAAGGAAATATTCATGATGTCCAAGTTTTAGGATCATGCATCATCTACCTGTCTTTGTCCTCTCTCATTCTGCTCCTAAATTGTATTTTCCAACACATTTTCACCACACTTGCCTATTCCTGCCTTTGCACTGAAGTTACCAAGTATCAAAGTATATGTTGATTTAATTTGGAGTGTCTTATTGAGTTCTTTATAGAATTTCTCTACTTCATTGCCTACAACAGATGTAGGTAAAAAAGTTACATTTATTTTTGTGGTGTTCATCTTGAAAATCCTTAACATAATCACTGCAAAATGAGATGACCAAATGTCCCATGAAATTATGTTTCTTGTTGCCTTTGGATGCATGTTAAAAGCATTTCTGCCAACTGCTTCACTTGCTTTTCCTAGGAGAATCTGTGAGCTATCCTTCCACTGAACTGTAATATCTTTTCTGTTCTCAGGTTTCATTTATAGCAAGAATATCAAGAGGGTTGCAAATTATTTCCTCTAGTTCAAGAGACTCTTGGACATTTGAATGTCATGGACTCATTTGGTAGCCTAGTAAAGCCCTTCTCGGAATAATATTTCTAAATAAATAAAATAAGATATGTAGGATTATAGAGGAAACCAATTATATTGAAACACACACACACACACATACACACACACACACACACACACACACATATATATATATATATGTGTATGTATGTCATGAACCCCGAGCTTAAGAATACCTGCTCAATTTGTAAATCTACTAGTCAGTCATTGGACAATGATCTTACATTTAGAGTAATAAAAGGTAAATTATGTTTATGGATGCCCTAAAAATTATGATCTTTAGTATTATCTACCCTCTCTTCATTATTCTTCCACCATCACCTCAGAAGCAGAAAGGGACTGCACACAACTGAAGACCATTTTGAATTTTTCTTGGTGGTAGTGGGTTGCCAAGGTCAAAAACTTTGTCACCACGGGATGTATCTATTGGCATTGAGCTTCTCTAGACTTTTAGGCTGGTCCTTGGAAAACAGACACATTCTGTTACTGAAACAGTAATATAAGATTTTTCATTTCAACCCATCAGAGCGATGCTGTGCAGATAGAGGTTTGGAGAAACCAGAGTCACCTTGACCCTGTGAAGAACTATCTGAGTAGAACTTTGTGTAGTTAGCAAAAATAGTAAGTTAAAATAGGAAGCTACTTATTGGTGGGTTGGAGCACCTTCCTATTCTATGCTGTTCCCCCACCTCCTTCACTGGTGGCATTCCCAGAAGCAGCTTAATGTCAATATCCCAGAATCTTGGTGCCCTAGTGCTTGGTGTACCTTCCTTTCTCAAAGAATTATGTATATATTTATCTGCTTACATGTTGTATCATCATAGTAGAATGTAAGCTCCCTGAGGGTAAGAACTGATTCATATTTGTCTTTATGTTTGCACCCACCACAGTATCTCGCACTTATAATGCTTGTTGACTTGGTGTGGTTCCATTTTCTGTCCTAGGTGTGGTATAGTTCTATGGTGTGGCATAGTCCAGAGTGAACTGGATTTGGAGCAGAAGACCTGGGTGTTAGTCCTAACTCTGTTGTTTACTGGCTCTGTGACCTGGAAGGAATTGGATTAGATGACCCTGAAAGTCATTTCTAGCTCCAAATTTATGAGCCTCTGAAATTATAGATAGGGGGAACTAGATTGTGCTGTGCTATTTTTCTGAGGCAGCTAAGTGGTGCACTCATGAAGAGAACTTTTCTTTTAAGGGCTGTTCATCCACCTTTAGTGTCCATCTGTCACCCAAATCTCACCTCTGGCTCCAAGAAGCACGTGCAGTGGTCTCATCCCAGTAAATCTGTCTTGCCAAACTGGCTAAACCAGGTTGAGGGGGACTTGTGAGCCTCAAACCTATTGCTACCCCAAGCATGTGAAGATTTGCACCCTATAGAATGGGCAGATGAGAACAATTTGTTCCAGTGGCCATGAAGGTGGCTGAAACAGGCACTATGGAGAGCTTACAGTGTGGTCAGACATAGAATGTGCCAAGGTAATCCACTGCATCCCAAGCCATTGCCAATAGTCCTGACTTCTGTCTTGCCACTGGATTTCAAAGACTCTGGAAGAGAAAGTGAGGCGGATGACTTTGTGCAACTCTGCTTCACTTAAATCCAATTCTCATGCAAGTCAAGGCATCACCTTGTGATGTCATTGGTCCTCTTCAAAAATGAGGGACTGATAATAAGTGGTGCAGTAGATAGAGCACTGGGCCTGGAATCAGGAAAATCTTAATTCTAATGTGGCCTTAGACATTTATGAGCAATGTGACCCTGGGCAAGTCACTTGACCCACTTCTGCCTCAGTTTGCTCATCTGTAAAATAGGGATAATAATAACACTTATCTCTCAAGGCTGTTGTGAGGATAAAATGAGATATTTGATATTTGTAAAGTACTTTGCAAACTTTAAAGTGCTACATAAAGGCTATTATTATAATTACTATTATTGTTGTTATGAGTACTGAAGCTGACCAGAAGGTAAACCCTGGTCCTCAAGAGTAGAGAAAATACTACTGGATTTGGAGTTAGAGGACTTTGGTTTGAGTTTTAGTTCTGCCAGTTGTTAGCTGTATGACCTTGGCCAAGTCACTTATCCTTTCTCAGCCTTGGTTCCCTCATTTGCAAAGTAGGGGTAATAATGCTTGTGCCACCTACCTCACTGAGTTTTGAAATTCAAACGAGATAATGTATGTAAAACACAAAATAAATGTGAATTATCACCATTATTATTATTAGTGCTGCAGACATCTCTGGGATAAGCATTATACTATAACCATTTAGCTTAGGCAGACAGAGTACTACTGAATAATTTTTAAAAAATCTAAGTATTTAGAATGGCACACAGAAAATTAAATGGGTTCTTCATGGGCCCATTTGTTTGCAGACTTAAAAGGCTTGACACAAAGTACTTCTCTGGAGGCAGAGAGACCCTAGCCATCTCTGGGAGGTTTTGGTTGACAGCGCAACAGGGTTGATTTTATAAATGCCTCTCCTGAAGGGCTGATTGTAGAACAAAATCATTCTTAAAAATGGTCCTGTCCTTTCAAAAAATCAAGATCTTGTGTATTACAAGTGAGTCAAAAAATAGGACTCAAAAATAGTTCCCTGAATAAAAAGAAACATGACATCATGGGTGCAAATTATCCTTAGGACAGGTCAGGTCAACATAGGTCATATTCTAAGTATGCCTTGTTATTCAGATAACCATTACTAATCCTTTTTAGTTTAGAAATGATTATACAGTTTGAAGAGCAAGACTTTCCTCCTAGAACAAAATGTGTTCCATGAAAACAGTCTTATCGTTACTTACATTAGCCATACTTTAATCTTTCATATTTGATCTAATGCTTACATAGTGAAATCTTTCTGCTAGAAAATGTCCGAATGAATTCCCTATTTGCTACAAGCTATTTGAGGAATTGTAATAGTAACAACACTCCTTTTATATTATTCGCTGGAGTCTTTAAACCCAGGTACTCAAAACTTTGGGCAGGCACCAGCTCATTAATTCTTATTATCTTCCATGAATCTAGCAGGTGGTAAATGGCAGTAGCTCCATTTTTTCAGTAGAAAAGCAGAGTAATCAAATGACTTGAACTAAACCACCTAGTAAGTCAGCCGCAGGCCTAAAAACAAAGTCCCAGACTCCTATTTCTAAAACCCAGCCTCAAACCCTTCCCCCCCTCTTAAATTTCATTGGCTGTAGGTCTCCCCATCGAATACTCAGCTAATTAGATTACAGAAGCAGAGAAATGAAGTCTTTTTAGCAAAAGCCTGGTATAAAAGACTTAACAAAGTTAGAGCAATTCCCTGATTAGAGCTCAGCAGAGTCCCTAGCTCTTTTTTTCAGGGCTGATGCAATTAGGTTGGTTTAAAAGGACACACAAGTTTAACAGGTGGGCATGCCTTCAACTGTGGCTCGCCCAGAATCAATTGTTAAGTAAATAGCAAACAGTTTTCTTTTCTTTTTCAAGAGATAAATAAGGCCCTTATTCAAGCAAAAGTCTTAGCTTCAATTTTCTTCACAAACAACGTTTAATAATTATCCCTACATGCTTGGCACAGTGTTGGGTACCATGCAGGTCAATTCAAACAAACATTTTCCTTTCACCTTAGACATTTACAACTGACAGGAGGCCATGTTGCTTTGGTCAAATATAACAAATAACAAATCTGAAGAGGAAACTGGGTAAGTTTCCTGAGAAGATGGCAAAAGTAAGAACCGAACTGTCCCAAGAAGGAAACAAATATTGACGTTATGATGAGAGAATGGGTTTGTGAGGAGACCACTGGAAATCTCGGTTTTAAAATCAGGGATGCTCTGTTTAAATGTTTTTTTTTTCAGTGTTCAAATGAAAGACAAACAGGCCCATCCTTTTTATAGATCCGGAGAGCAAGCTAGAAGACTGCTAGTTAATAACTAATTGAAATAAATTCAGTGGAAATTAATGTCTACCTAAGGGTGGGCTTCAAAGTGCAGAGAACAAGGCTGTATCAACCATCAGAGGAGTAAAATTTTTTTAGTCAATCAAAAAAAGGCCTGAGAAGGTTGTGCGCCCTCCTGATTATGGACCGCATGGGGAGTGGGTATCTTGTTTCTTTTGGCTTTAACATTGCCATACGAAACAGAGAAAACCCCAAAACACTGAGTGCCTTGTTGTTGAGTCATTTCAGTTGTGTCTTACTCTTCCATTTGGGGTTTTCTTGGCAAAGATACTGGAGTGATTGACAATTTCCTTCTCCAGCTCATTTTACAGTTGAGGAAACTGAAGCAAACAAGGTTAAATGACTTGCCCTGGGTCACACAGCTAGGAAGTGGCTGAGGCTGGATTTGAACTTATGAGGGTGAGTTGTTTTGACTCTAAGCCCAGTGCACCATCCACTGTGTCACCTAGCTGCCACTGAGAGCCCTAGGGTGCATTAAGTCAAGTTGGAGCAGAAGCTAGTTTCTCCTCGAGAAAATGGACAGAGGGGGCAGCTAGGTAGTGTGGTGGATAGAGCACCAGCCTGAAGTCTGGAGGACCTGAGTTCACATCTGGCCTTAGACCAAACACTTGGTGTGTGACCCTGGGCAAGTCACTTAACCCCAATTGCCAAAAAAAAAAAAAGAAAGAAAGAAAGAAAAAGAAAATGGACAGAGAAGGATTGGATAACCAGAAAAAGGATGTTCTGATAGTTAGGAGTCCCAAGATGGGCAAATAAATGTCTTCTATATCATAAATTGCAAATGCAGGGATATTTCATGAATGTACCTAATCATTTCGGGGAATGCATGATGTTCAGTGAAATAATGTTAGAGGGAGCTAATTAGTACTTGTAAACAATGTTCTCTGAGTTATCAGCTGAATATCAAAGTGGAATTTTGCAACTTGATGGTGACATTTGGCTATCATCAATTTTATTTTAAGAGGGGATGATCTCTTTGAGGAGATCTTTCTTCCTCGCTATTGAGCTCCATTGAGCATCAGGTTCCAGAGCTCCTGATCAGATTTCAGTGATGGAGACAACCCCCAGGAGACAGACTGGACTCAGGAGCATGAACTCTTTGCCATCGCTTTGCTTGGATCTCTAAAGGAAGATGACAGGTTACCATTTGAGTTTCTTTTCAACTTTCTCTTTGTGTTTTTCTTCTAAAGTAAAGGAAGAAGGGAGGAAGGAATATCTTCCTTATTCCCCTTTGCTCCCCCCACCCTCAGGAGAGTCCATAGCTACTTGCAGCAGAAGCACATGGTAGACAGACAGGTAGATAGTTGTTTCCACATGGATATAGAGGAGGGTACCTGAGATGAGACTTTCTAACCAAAGTATAGCAACAGTGGGGGCAAAAGTACATGGCAGAAGCAGACATTTGTATGTCCTCTGAGTCCAAGAAGTGAGGTTATGGGCAATGTTCCTGACCTCCCACCTCTGGTATAAAGGAAGGAGAATTCAATTTTCATGGCATCATGATCCCGGAATCCAGCCTTCTAACCAGACAAGGGAGGTTTCCTGGACAAGAGCCGGTCTTGGGCATTTACTTGTGGGTGACCTTAAGTTCAAGAGTCTTAAATTTGAGAGTTCAGAGACCTGACCTTCTGGAGTGAGAAGAGAATTTCCTGGATAGCATGTTTCCTGGAGAAAGAAAAAGATTGGCTACTTGATCCCCCTAGCACTGGATTTGCTGTGAAGAGGACCTATACTTGAGGACCCAAGAGACCTGCACCATGCCATTCCCCACCCCCCCAACCCCTGCAACTGTTTCAGTGAGTGATTTAGAAAATGAAGGTCTGATGGAAAAGCAGTATTGTGTATTTGGCGGCTCTCAAGTATGGTTCCCTTTGATGTGGTGTTTATGGGCTTTTTGTTTTTTTCTATATCCGCTTATTAATGCCTACGAGCACCTTATGTGTTTTCAGTACTTGTCTGTGGGCACCTGTGAGTCCTCTGCATTTTTGAGAGATGAAATAAAGACTTTACCTACCAGCTGCCAATTCCTACATTGTTACCTTAACTGCCTGTGCAGGAGCAGGGAATCACATTACCCACATTTGGGGAAACCTAGACACAACCTGAACCTAATCTATGTTTTGAGATTATTCTAGAGGAAACTCCAGGTGAGCTTATAATGAGTCAATAGAGAGACTATGACCCTCTTGGGCCAGCTCTCAGGATTAGACTTTGCATGTGTGTAGTGTGTGTGCGCACGCGAGTGTGTGCACAGGCAAATGAGGATGGGTAAATCATTGTGAAATGTTGGTTGAGATAATTTTATGTGGGGTATGTCTGTAGATAGTTATGAGTTTTCAACACTGGAAGGTTTGAAGTGCCCACTGAGCCAGAGATGGAGGAAGTCTAGCCCTAGCGCTTCAAACTTTTCAAAGAAGGTTCATTGTGAAATGACAACAATTCTCTAGTTATCCCTAGTAGAGAAAAATCAAGGTGAAATCAAGCAATGATTAGCCAGTGATTTAAATTTAGCCAGAAAGGTATTTAATATATACCTAGATGCTTAGCTTTTTTTAAAATACCTTTAAATATAAGTTACATATATTTCTACCTTTAAAACACAAACTAGCAATTAGCGATGAATTGATATTTGTGCTTAGCATTATCATAAATTTGTTGTAGAAAATGTCCAATTGACTGGATCACTTATGAAATATTATTTTGATCTGGGAAAATCCTAGCCACCCAACATGGAAGACTACAGAATTTTAGGGATGGAAATTGCAATCCGGACAACAAGATCATTGACTTAGAACTGAGAAGGATCTTAGAGACCATCCAATCTAACCCTCTCATTTTAGGAATGAGGAAAATGAAACTCAGAGAGATTAAGCCACTTGTCCAAGTATACACAATACATACACGTACACATATGTATGTGTTGTATAGACACATACATACATGCATGTGGAAGATATCTTTGATAATGGATAAGGATAACAAAGAAAGAAAGATAAGCTTCTAGACATTTATTACATACTTTTTTGACTAAATTTAAGTTGTTGCTATCATTGCTTGACTTAACTTTGATTTTTCTCTACCAGAGCTACCTAGAGAATTGCTGTCATATACATACATATATACATACACATACATACATATATATACACATACACACATTTATATACATATATATGTGTATATGTATACATATCTATGGGGGGGGAGAGAGAGAGAAAGAGAGAGAGAGAGAGAATACTCTGAACCAGTCATTTTAAAGTTGAGGAAACTGAGAAATAGGCTAAAGGAAATGGTTAAGATCATAGAACTGTTTAGTTGTTGGCAGAACCAATTCTAGAACACGAGTGTTCAATTTTGTAGGTCATTGTTCTTTTTCTTGCATTTCTCTACATTGGTGGTAGTTCTTGGAATTGTGGGTATAGTGCCTAGAAGCCAACAAGCAGCTAGCTTTCAAACTTCCAAAATGGGATAAATCACAACATCATTCAGGATTTTTGAATGTGAGGAATCAGTGTGCTGGGAAAGAGAGGAGGGTGGAAAACTAAGTCAGGGAAGGTTTCCTGGAGAAGGTGAGATTTTAAGAGATTCTTAACTAAATGTAAGAGTAAGGGATTCATGAATTCCAAGAGAAGGGTCATTCCAGTTTCCTAACCTACTAAAGGAAGGGCTTGTTGTGTAAATAATCTCTAAGGGTCCTTTATAGTTCTGAAAATTTTTGATTCTTATTCCAGAACTTATTCCAAATTTTTATTCCATTATATGTATATATGCCTCTCTCTCTCTCTCTCTCTCTCTCTCTCTCTCTGTCTATCTATGTCATAAGAATTGAACAAATTTTCAAAAGAAGAATTACAAACTAAATGACCATATGAAAATATGCTTTAAATCACTTTATAAGAAGAAAATGCAAATTGAAATCCTGAAATTTCACATTTCATAATACAAATTGACAAATATTGTAAAAAATAGGAATAGTCTATGTTGGAAGAGCTGTGAGAAGACAGGCATTAAATACTACTAATACTAATACATTAAATACTACTGCTCTGAATTTCAGTATTGACTAATGAATGGAAAGGGATGATCAAAGTATCTATAACCCAGTGTTCTCACTACTGGGCATATACCTGAAGGAAATCAAAGACTGAAGCAAAAGAACAATTTCATATACATGCAAACGTGTACATATGCACACACATATACACATACATGATCATATACAACACATATATATACATAATATGTGCACATGCACATATACCTATATATAAACCATTGTACAATGGTATGTACCATTACACAATTGTATATATACATATTATATACATAGACATGTGTATGTGATATGCATACACAAATACACACATTAAAATGTCAAAATATTGATAATAAGCATACTTTGTGGTGGCAATGGACAAGAAACAAAGTGGGAACTTTGGGGAAACAACTGGGGAATGACTGGAAAAAACCCTATAGTTATAAAAATATAATAGAATTTTATTATGCAGTAAGAAATGATGTTTATAAGGAATTCAGAAAAATGGGGGAATATTTGTATGAATTAAAACAGAGTGAAGTAAGCAGAACCAAGAGAAAAAATGTGTACAATGATGGCAACAATATAGATGAAAAGATGTAAAGGAAGTTGAATTCTAAGCAACTGAAAAATCAGTGGTGGTCCCAAAGAACATACCACAAAACAAACTTCTTCCTTCACAACAAAGAGACAGAGAATTGTGAGAATAGAATATTGTACACCTTGTGAGCTGTTGTTACTATGTCATATGTTTTTGCTTGTTTTTCTTTTTCACAAGGGGTGGTTCAATGTGTCTGTGCGTGCATGTGTGCATGCATGTGTGTGTGATATGACTGCGAGGTAAAGACAGAAGGCACCAGTAAATGTATTAAAATAAATTAAATAGTAAACAGTCTGTGAGAAGGTGGGGAGACAGTGAGACAAGTAGATAGCTTCAATTCAATGAATATATTTATTTCAAGGAAGACACTAAATCGATATTTGTTGAATTGTAGGGGTTGAGGGAGTTATCCTTAAACAGAGTGGAGACATGCTGTGAACACGCTGTGCAGCCGGGGGTCCATGAGCGATGTTACCAAGTTTAGGGCGAACACGTAGAGAGGCTTTTGTATTAGTTTCAGGAGTTGTGTTCTGCTGCAGAGAAGCGATATGGTCATAAAGGCATGTGAGAAAGAAGAAGGTAGTGGTAGCATAGAGAGTTGATGATGGCCAGTAAGGAGGGGTTTGGAGCGAGTGAAAAGGATCTGCAAGAATAAAGCTACAAGATAGGAAGTAGCAGGATTTTGAGACATAGGGAATATGGAGATAGAAGAAGTTTCTTCCTTGCTGATGCTCGAATGGCATTTTTACAATGACCAAGGGAAAAAAAAGAGAAGATTTTGGATAAAAAGACAAAAAACTCAACCCTAGACCAATCATTTATCTAACGGTAATGATGGGACATCTGGTTCAAAATATCGTAGAGCCAGAGTTTTGATTCATCATTTCCTTTTTTGTGTGTCAAGGAGGATGCTGGTAGTTGGCGAGGTAGGGTCATCATTCACACATCAGTCATCTTTAAAGGCGTGGGAGTGGGATTGCCAGGGGTCTCTGTACAGAGAGAGAGAGGAGCAAGGAATTCACTAATGTTGAGTTGGAGGAGAACCCAGTCAATAAATGCCTTAGTAAGGAAGCATATATTTAGAGTACCTAAAAATGTCATTTCAAGCTGTGAATTAAATAAACAGGATAGATAGAATCACATAGAGTCTCTGCGTGATAAACTGACTTCACATAGAGCAAATGTTCACACAACAGAACAGATTTCCTTCCCACGATGTATGCAATTAGTCACTGGATCAGGAAAACAGCTGGAAAACAAAGAGAGAGGAGAAACACAGAGGACCAAGCCGTGAAGCAAAAAAGCGTTGAAAAATGGTTCCTCCGTGGTTTCTCTGTTTCTGTGTCCTGTTTGCTTTTAAAAAATGGTGAAGATGCTATTTGTGTGAATTTTCCATGCTTTTCCCCAAATCTGGAACTGACCTTTGATAAAATGGACACCTTTCCTATCCTTTTGCAATAAGACTTTTCCATAGAAGTAATTCCACAGAAATCACTGAATGTCAATATCCTGTCGAGGTCCTTAAATCATTAATGGATTCCTAGCCGCTGATTACCATCTTCAAATAATCAGCTTGAGTATCATATATATAGTAGGGCATATTTAACACAACAGGGTAGAGAGTATGGTAAACAAGGATATAGTAGTTATGCAAGTACTTATAACATATCTTTGACCTATACAACCTTGCAACAGACTTAATGGATATTTGTTGTTATCATTGAGTCATTTTTTAGACATGTCTGATTCTTTGTGAAAATTTGGATTTTCTTGGCAAAGATACTGGAGTGGTTTGCCATGTCCTTCTCTAGCTCATTAGACAGATGAGGAAACTGAGGCAAACAGGGTTAAGTGACTTGCCCAGGGTCACACAGCTAGTAAGTGTCTGAGGCCGGATTTGAACTCAGGAAGATGAGTCTTCCTGACTCCAAGTCTGGCATCTATCCATTGCACCACCTAGCAGCCCACAATGGATATTACAATAAAACTCATCGTGCCCTTTTGGAGCTAAAACCAATGTCATTGAAGACCACAGAATATAGCACAAGTGTGCTTAAGAGTGCTGAGAATATGATTTGCAATAGGCTAAATATTGATATAGGAGTTAGAGGGCCAGCCTTGGAGTCAGGAAGACGTAGATCCCCGTCTTGCCTCTGAGACACCCACTGACTTTGTAAACCTGAGCAGGCGGATGCTGACAACTCACTGAGACTACAGCTAATAGAAGAGCTGCAGCTGGTGGAAGAAATTTCCACATCAGGAAGTTTCCCATGTCTACGACATCATAGGCCTGGATCCAAAGAAGAAAAAACCCACAAACAAAATTCACCCAGATTAAAAATGTGCAAAGATTTTGGGGACAACTATCTCTAGCATGTACTATTTGTGTAATGTATGTGGTACTTAGGACTGCATGGTGATCATTCTCTTTGGTGGATGAACTGTGTAGCCATACCTCATTTCCATCAAGTCAAGGTAAGCCTTCTGGAATAGTGGGGACTTTTAATAGATCATTGAGGAATGCTGTTGTCAAATGGAGCAGGGAGGCAATTTCAGATGTGCAGAAACCATTTTATTATTATTATTATTATTATTTTTTGGTGAGGCAATCAGGGTTAAGTGACTTGCCCAGGGTCACACAGCTAGTAAGTTCAAGTGTCTGAGGTCAGATTTGAACTCAGATCCTCCTGACTCTAAGGCCAGAGCTCTATCTGAAACCATTTGATTATTAAGCCAACAGTGTTAAACTCCTTCTCCCTAAAAGAGTTGGTAGGGAAGTGGAAAATCCTCTCCTCCTTTTTTTTTTTTTGTTTTGTTTTGTTATGAAAGCATTTTCATTGCATACAGTGCCACATGAGAGATTGCTCCACATCACTAATTAAAAGAAAAATACAAATTATAATAACTCTGAGGGTCCATCTCATCCATCAGATTGGTAAAGGTGACAAATGATGAAAATGGAAAATGTTGAAGGAGCTGTGAAGGAGTCCAACCATTCTGAAAAACAATACGGGGCAGAATATCACTAAACTATGTATGCCCTTTGATCCAGCAGGACCACTATGGCCTCTACCTCTGGGCCACCCAGACCCCATTGACAGCTGCCATGCAGGGAGAGCTGCCAGCGCAGTTTACCATCCTTGCATTTCCTTCACTCTTCCCCTGAATCAGGGCCACCCAGGCCTTATATAATGGCTCAGAGGGGAGAATGACATGGCTGTTCACACCACTTGGATGAATTAGGAATCACTAACTACAAACCTTCTGGTGAGATGGAAAACCACCAGGACTTACCATCTGCCCCACTACTGTTTCTCGAAGTCTCCAGGCTTTACCATCTGTCCTGCGGCTAAGTCCTCCAGACCCTTGGACATTACCTTCTAACCTGTTGACATACCTAAGGACCTGTGGGCTTTGCCATCTGCCCCACTACTGAGCCCTAGGATATTCAACCCTTCCAACTGCCCTAAAATTGAATTCTTTCATATATGTTGTTTCTTCTAGTTAGATTATGAGTTCCTTGAGAACAGAGATTGTAATTTTTTTCTATTTGTATCCCCATAGCTAACTACAGTGCTTGGCATATAGTAATTAATAAATGAATTGCAATTCATTCATTCTAAGGACTCATGTGTACAAAAATATTTATAGCAACATTTTTTTGGGTACTTTTTAACAGAGTGAAAGGACTCATATATACAAAAATATTTATAGCAGCACTTTTAATGCTGGAAAAAACTGGAAACAAAACCCATGACCTTCAGCTGGGGAATGGCCAAACAACTCGTGGTATATGAATGTCATGGAGTATCATTGCACTATAAAAAGTGACAACTATGAAGAATCCAATGCTAGAAACAAAATGGGGAGAACCAGGAAAAAAAACTTGTATGATGATTACAATAAGGCAAAAGGAAACAGCTTTGGAACTATGGTCACTTCAGGGATCAGTCATGATTTTGGAAGACTAATGATGAAGTAAGCCTCTTAGCAGGAAGGTAATGGTTCTGACATTCAGAATGAGACCTATGATTTAAACACGGCAAATGTACAAATTTGATTTTTTCAATTATACATATTTGTTACAAAGCATGGCCACTATTTGGCATAAATGTGGAGGATGAATTAATGGCAAGTGACAGAGATGCAAAAAAAAAAAAAAAAGAGAGAATCAAGAAGACGTGAAAAAATACAGAAGAAAACAAAATGTTCAGTAGGGAGAACAAACATTGCTTTTATTACTATGTACCTGGTTAAATATGATATGTATTCTTTACTTTTTTTCATCTAACTCATAGTTTCATATGATCATAGATTTAGAACTGGAAGAAACCTAAGAGGCCATCCAAACTACCCCCTTCCCCTATTCTACAGATGAGGAAACTGAGGCTGGGAAAGGTTAAGTGTCGAGCATAAGCATATACAATTTTCTTTCTCATTGTTCTTTGTAAATTGGAACGTTTGTGTTTGTTGGTGATTTTTAAGTTCACAATGAAAAAATATAGCTTAGATTAGTTCAGGACTATTGTGGAAAAGCTGCTTTTCAGTTTAAATGTTGGATTGGCTCAAAATTGCATCCACAACTTTGGCATGTGCTAATGCTTAGGTTAAGTCCTATGGCTATGTGTGAAATCAAGTCAGTGAGCAGTAAGATGTCGAACTTCATTACAATGCTATCTATTTAGGTTCTCCTGCTTCCCCCATTCGTGCAGGAGATGAAGTTGGAGCACATTGGGTGGATGCTCTTTGCTATTAGCACCACAGTGGCTGGATTACGCCTGCATGTGGGGGTCGACATTTGCAAACATTATCTGGTCATCTTTGTACCACAAAATAATATAGATGGTGGGAGGGGAAGGAGGGAGAAGGATTGTGAATTTCAGACCAAATATTGTAAAATATTTGTCCGTTATTCAATGGCCCTTCACGGGGAGCAGTGAATCGTCAGATTGAGAGAAGGAGGGCTTAATCATTGGGGAAAGCTGAGTGGGGCAATGCCAACCAGCCCAATTCGAAGTATCCCTGGTGAAGTCTGCGTACTAGAGCTTCTGAAAAAGGAGCCATTTGGAGAAGAATCCAATTGACAGACATTTGCAGTTCATCCTCCAGAGCTCTCAGGTCTATGAAACTTGCTTTTCCAAAATCACTGGAAGGCGTTAAGCTTGCCGGATTATAGGCTGAAACTCATTTAATTTCCAAAATGCATTCCTCTTTTTGGCATTTGCATACCCACACATCTTTTTAAAGCAAAACTTTAAAAAGAGAAACAGAAAAATAGAACTTAATACCTAATTTATTATTGAACTAAGTGAATGGAATTGAATGCTAAATGACACTGGAAAGAAACATCAAAGAGGAGCCAACTCCAGATCACAGAGTGTAAAGTATGACGTCAAACATAAAATCTTCCCCCCTGCTTCCAAATGCATGGATTGCATGGCCTGGTCAAACGGACAGGGAAATCCTAGAGATAACTAACCTAACATGATTATACTAGATTTGTCATGACCTGGGAACAACGGTGGAGAGTGATCAGAGACAACGAGGTGGGTAAGGCTTAGTTGGTTAGATTTGAAGCCAAAGAAATGCCTTGAAATTCTTGATTTAGAACAAGATTTTGCTCCTTACAAATTAAAGAGGTTACAACAATTACCCTGCCAAATGCTGAAAGATTTCTTTGAGAAAATGGGGGTTGAAGAAAGGATGTCTTTAATTACGAAGACAGGATCTTGGATATAGTAGGAACTAACGGCTGCATTTCCACATTAAACCCATAAATTAGAGGATGACTAAACCACATTCAGGGCTAAATGGAAGGCACAAATGCTATTCCAGAAATGGGTTTATGAGTCACATATAGATTGGGGGGCATGAAGAAGCAAGGAGACTATGGTGTTTTGTTTTTTTTTTAATTTTGCATCTTTCTGCTTGTCTTTATTGTCTTCTTTTATTCATGTTAGGATCTCTTATTATTCTGGATATTATTAGATCATTTCAGTTCTTGATAGATTATTAACGGAAACAATCTGTCAGGTAGTAACTTACATGGGGGAATAAACTGACCATCAAATACTGTTTGACACATTTTAATATCAATGCACGGTTTATTGAGTTGTAACAGACAAGGGAAATAAGATTATATAACATGGTACTAAAATAACCTTCCGCATTTCACCATGTATCACATTATATGTAAAATTATGAATGCCTCTTAACTTTCAGGAAGTGATTTACAGTGGAAGTCAGTTGCAGGCATTACCTGGTGCATTTCTGTCAGCAATTGAATTGGCTGCTGATGTCATTTCCCACTAAGTGAGTGAGATATGCTTCTATTTTCTACAGCTTTAGAAAAAGACAATAAAGTAACACAAGGAAAGAAAATGTTTGTTTCTGATACACAGAAACAGGCTTGTGACTTATGAATTCTGACAAATCACAACGAGGGCTCCAGAGCCAATGAGACAGATCTGAGAAAGGCAGTTGGGGCTTCTGATATTTCTCTGTTGTTTTGACAGCTTCCAGTTTAACTGGACTCGATAGGCAGCTAGACAGCATATTATACTCATAGAGCTTTCATATGGCTCAACTTTGTGGAGCTTAAAAAGAGACCTGATAATTATGGCCAGAAGGGATGAGTAGAAACTTTTTAAAGTCCTTAGGTTTTAAAAAAACAAGTTTAGAAATGTTATAATGGCTTTAATTTTTAAAAGAGGATTTGTTCAAGGGAAATTACTCAGTGTGCAATACTTATTAGAAGGCTGCAGGCAGACGTTGGCAGGCTAGCCACTATTCTTGCAGTGCAAGACACAAAGAAAAATGAGTTTTGTGCCTGAATGATTTGTTCTTAGGCATGAGGCTTTTTGCTTTTGTTCAACGTGCAACAGAAGCATTTTTTTTTTAGACAACTGAGGATTCATTTACATGATGTGGCATCAAACAGACAAGGTCCAAAAAAAACTCTTCCCTCTGGCTTCTTGGCTGAATCAGGGTCTTGAGCAAGGAAGGCCCTTTGACGATAGCTGTCTTCCATTAGAGTTCCATCACATGTGTTTACCAATTCTCCGTTTCCAAAGGTCTCCTTTCTTTTTTCCTTCTATTGATAGTGGAGAAATCACTTCATATCTCTGTTTAAAAACCTTGTAAGTATTCTGTTTTTGAGATTTTGTATTTTGAGGAAAGGGGCTTGCTATATCCGCCGGGCCCCAGCCCATGCTTTACATGACATCCAGCCATCCACTGGGAGACCAGGGCCTACTTGGCACAGGAATCTGGTCATCTGCTCTGGCACCATGGGCATACTAAACCCCTGCCTTGCTACCTCTTGCTCGAGCTTTGAGAACAATAATCAAATCAACGCTACCATTGTTACTGGGAAAGGCATGAAAATCAACTAATTTATGGCTCCACTTAGCATCTCTGTGACTGCTTGGGGCCTAGACTCTCTCCTTCGGTCTTCATTTCCCTGTATGTAGCCCTCTAGTCAGATGCAAGCAACTTAAGGGCTGGAATTAAACAGGTTTAGGTCAGAGTGAGCAAGCTGCAATAGATCACCAATGAAAGACTATGTAGTAAAATGAAGAACATTTTACATATAAACGATCAAAGAAAAGGTAGCTAGAGAGTGTAGTGGATAGAGTAGCAAGACCTGAGTTCAGATATGGTCTCAGATACTTACTAGCTGAGTAAGTTATTTAACCCCTGTATGCCTCAGTTTCCTCTATAAAATGTGCCTATAATAATAGGCTCTATTTTTCTAATATAGCATTATATATTATATAATGCTATATTATACTAGAATAATATTATTCATTATTAATATTAAACATGAATATTAAATATTATTGATGGTTATATATCAATAATTATAATGTATCACAATATATAATATATCATAATATAATACAATATAATTATATATTATAATTATATAATATGTTAATAAATATAATACACTATAATTATATGATATAATATACCATAATATAATAATATGTAATATTATGATGATTATATATTATAGTATAATAGAATAATTATATATAACATATAATCTACTATAATGTATATTATTATAATATAATAAAATAATATATTCTATTATTGATTGTTAACATTATTATGCTATATAATAAAACCCTATACTATATGATAGTTTAATAATAATTACAGCATAATATACTATACTACATGATACTACAATAATAGTGCCTACCTGCCAGGGTTTTTGCGAGAATAAAATGAAGTGATGTTTGTGCTTTGCAAACCTTAAAGTGCTATAAAAATGCTAGCTGCTATAGTTGTTATTGTTGTGCTTGTTATTTCTGTGTTTGTAACCCCAGTGCCTGGCACTTTGCAGGTACTTAATTAATGCTTTTTATTCATTTAAAAGAGGATAATCTCTCAGAGACCATGCTGCAAAAAGTTGCATGAGAGTTGCAGGTCCAATATCTAATGAATAAGCTCAAATGCTTCCATACTTCAAGAGATCTCCCTGATGTGAATACTCCTGCCACTGGTACAGATTACAACCCCTCAGTCCATAACTTCTTATGCTGTCTTGTCTGTGGCCTCCCATAAACCCTCTGCCCTTGGCCCATTCAGCATGTGGGAGGCCTTCCTTCATCTTGTTTTCTTGACATTAGGTGGATACCAGAGGAGAGGGAGGCTTTGTTAGTCTATCTTGCTATATGGCCATCCCAGGTCCTTTGCTGTTTATACCTCTCTCTGTTGCTAGCCTTAAGGCTACTTCTCCTACATAATTTTTTATTGGCAATCTGTTGTAGCCTGCTTGCTTTCACCAGGAATCTCTCCATGGCCCAATGGGTGATCCACAACTGTCTTTGTAGGCTATGGTGACTTTTCATGATCTGTAGTCATGAAGAAAAATTTTTTGTTTTGGTAGTTGGACTACAAACATCTCTTAATTCAATCAGTCAATCAATCGACAAGCATTTATTAAGTGCCTTCTGTGTGTCTGGCATTGTGCTAGATGCTAGAGATACAAAATCAAAAATGAAAAAAACCCTTGCCTGTTACAGAGCTTCAGTGATCTAGAATTTTACTGTTTCCCTTTTCCTCACATATTACCTTTTACTGTTTAATCAGTAATCTAATGGGATAATATTTGTAAAGCATTGAGCACAGTGCCTGTCACATAGTAAGTGCTATATAAATGTTAGCTATTATTCTTATTTGCCAAGTTTTTTTTTTTATCTTACTGCCTGCTAGGTACTTAAGGCTCCTAGATGCATGAGTACTAGATATCTGCTTTTAAGCTGGCCTGACTACCCCCTTGCAGATGTTATTTCCAACCAACTGGCACAGATGTGAGGGACAGGTAACCTTTTTTCCATGATCCATATCAACTTCATTGGTTCTTGCTGTTCCAGAGATGACTGGTGAAGAGGCTGAGTTTCATACTTAAAGGAAATTTATGCATACTTAAGGAAGTTAAGCATAGGTGGTACAGTGGATAGAGCACTGGGCCTGGGGAAAGGATGACCTGAGTTTGTTTTTTAATATATTTAATATTTATTTATTTTTAACATTCTTTTTTTTTTTGAGTTCCAAATTCTCTCCTTCCCTCTTACCCCTGCTCTACCCACTGAAAAGGCAAGCAATATAATATCAATTACACATGTAAAATCATGCAAAACAGTTCCATATTAGCCATATTGCAATTTTTTTAAAAAGCAAGAAAAATAAAGAAAATGAGAAAATTATACTTCAATTTGCACTCAGAGTTCATCAATTCTCTCTCTGGAGATGGATAGCCATTTTTCATCACGAGTCCTTTGGACAACTCTGAGATACCACCTTACACCTATCAGATTGGTTAATATGACAGAAAAGGAAAACGATAAATGTTGGAGAGGATGTGGGAAAATTGGGACACTAACACTTTGTTGGTGGAGTTGTGGACTGATTCAATCATTCTGGAGAGCAATTTGGAGCTATGCCTAAAAGGCAATCAAACTGTGCATACCCTTTGATCCAGCAATACCACTACTAGGTCTGTATCCCAAAGACATCATAAAAAAGGGAAAATGACCTACTTGTGAAAAAAAGTTTATAGCTGCTCTTTTTGTGGTAGTGAAAAATTGGAAATTGAGGGAATGCCCATTAATTGGGGAATGACTGAACAAATTGTGGTATATGAACGTAATGGAATGCTATTGTGCTATAAGAAATAATGAGCTGGCAGATTTCAGAAAAACCTGGAAAGACTTACATGAACTGATGCTGAGTGAAGTGAGCAGAACCAGGAGAACATTGCACACAATAACAGCAATATTGCGCAATGATCAACTGTGAATGACTTAGCTGTTCTCAGTAATACAATAATCCAAAACAATTCCAAAAAGACTCATGATGGAAAAATCTATCTATCTCTAGAGAAAGAACTGATGGAGTCTGAATGCAGATTGAAGCATACTATTTTCACTTTATTTTTTTCATGTTTTTTCCCCTTTTGATCTGTTTCTTCTTTTATAATATGACGAATACGAAAATATGTTTTACATGATTGTACGTATATAACCTATATTAAACTGCTTACCATCTTAGATGGGGAGGAGAAGGAGGGAGAAAGGGAAAAAACTTGGAACTTGAAAAATTTCAAAAAATGAATGTTAAAAATTGTCTCTACATGTAATTGGAAAAAAATAAAGTACTACTTTAAAAAGGGAGTCCTTTGGACTTGGATCTTTGATTTGATCTTGGATCATTGAATTGATCAAGGAGCTAAGTCTTTCGTAGTTGATTATCATCACATTGATTTCCTCACCTGTAAAATGGAGATCATAATAGCACCTACACCGCAGAGTTGTTGTCAGGATAACGTGAGGGGACGGTTGTAAAGCACTTTGCAAACCTTAATGCACTATATAAATGTTGGTGATTATTATTCAAGAGGCCCTGGGCCATCTGTATCTCTTCCAACATAGAAATTCAGTGCACGGTGGGTGGTGAGCAAAGAACCACAAACTGTCTATGCTTGAATCTCTTTTATTCAGGGCACTGTTTGAAAGGGATGGATTGGAAAAGCAGAGCTCCAAAGCAATCCTCAGACTGCTTTCTGTTCAGCAGTTTCAATCAGAGGATGCTAGATTCAGAGCTGGATGAAATCACAGAGGCCACGTAGACCAAGCCCTCACTCTGTAGACGGAGGAGATGAGCTATAGGGAGGTTGAGGGACTTGCTCAATGTCTCACAGTGGCATGGTCAGGGCTTCTGACTCCAGAGTTGGAGCTCTTTCACCAAGGGCAGTATCTTTCCTACCATATGTTTTTATGAAACTTACTAACAAATGGTAAAAGGAGTCTCACCTTCTTTACTCTGTCCATCTTTTTTTTTTTTAAAGAGCAGCCAAAGAGGATTAAGGCTTCTAAAAGGAAGGCGCCAAGACGGAGGAGCAGGAGTAGGCCTTGGAAGGTTCTCTACAAACTGGATGGTCTTCCCTTGATTGGGCGGGGGTGGAATCCCTGGATGAGAGCACCTTCAAACTAAACTTAGATTCACTTTGGTGACCAGAATTCTGGCCAGAGAACTAGGGGTTCTCTATTTTCTATTTCAAATGCCTTCCCTGATGTGTGGTGTGACTTGACCATGCCATAGAATCATAGAATGTCAAATGAAAAGGGACTTTAAAGAGTAGCCAATCTGGCCCCCATTCCCACTTGAACCATCACCACCTCCACCACCACCATTTTGCAGATGAGGAAAGGAGAGTCAGAGGTGAAGTGATTTGCCCAAGTTTACACAGCTAGCTGGTGGTGGTGCTAGGACCAGAACTTAGGTCTTCCAATTCCCAGTTCAGTTCTTTTCCACCATACCACGTTTCTTCAATGTTCTTAACTTTTCTAGGCCTCAGTTTCTCTATCTGTAGCATGAAGATGACCATACTTGTTCTTTGTTTCTACAGAGTTGTTGTAAGGACCTCATAACTATATAATACTAAAAAAGTGCTTTGAATCAGAAGTGTGGAAGGAAAATACCATGCAACTTTCAACTTCTATTATTCATAAACTGCATTATGGTAAGGTCCACTCCAGTGTTACAGCAAAATGGATCTCATCCTATATTAATAATGGGCTGAAAGAGTATATAACTCTGTGTGTGTGTGTGTGTGTGTGTGTGTGTGTGTGTATGTAGAGCAAGAAAGAGACAGGGACAGAGGGAGAGACAGAGAGACAAAGAGAAAGAAGACAAAATATTTAGAATTTAAATTATTGCACCAAATATTTTAAATTATTTCCTTCCTCTAGCATTTGCCAAGTCAAAATTCATAATCCCTATAATTCCTCTGAAGCAATTGATGATATCAGAACCTCTTAGAGCCCTGTAGGGAATATAATTCTCTGCCTTTTAGGTAGATATTAATCTTGCTATGCATATATATCAATATATTTCCATAGTACCATTATTGTCACGCATCTGTCCTTATCCTTAGAATCCATTTAAGACAGTCTGTATACTCTTGAGGATAGAGAATTAAAATGTATGTGTGCCCAGGAAAGGGTATGTCTATGCATTTGGTCTGCAGAGTGTCTGAAAGCCCTGCTAGGCAGCTGAATACTTTGGCTTTCCATCATGCTCCCCAAATGTTCCCCCTCCCTGGAATCCTTGCCCTCTGCTTAACCTTCCTTGACTCTGTCCTGCAGAGTCCAGGGGCAAAAATTGTAAGGGAGAAGGGCAGACGTAAGAATAATTTAAAAGTATACCTCAGCATGGGAATAATAAAAAATTAACCAGAAAATCACCCAAGAACAGACCATATCTCTAGAAAGGGTAATCTACATTTGCTGCTTTCCCTTCCTTACTACCAACTCATTCCTCAACCCTTTGGAATCTGACTTCTGAGCCTGCCACTCTACAGCCTTGGTGAATGAGGACTCAGGAGATGAGGGATCACACGTGCCTCACAGAGCTGAGCGTCTTTCTCTTGGGCAAGAAAGGTGCAGTGAGCTTAACTGATACTCTTCAGACAGGCAATAATACCATGGAGGATTTGATATTACAGTTGCGTCATGAGCTGCTTTCCATTGTGGTCCATGTCGTGTATGTGAGCTCAGGAGCCATGTGAGGCATGACCTGGACTGATACCAACGTCATCCGCTCCCCTAGTGCTCCACAAGAGACCTTGCTCAAGAGCAGCACCGGGGTAGGTGTTCTATTCTCTCAAGCCTCCAGCTTCCTGGTCTCTTCCCAGCACTGTGGCTCATGTCAAATGCTCCTTCCATACCAAACTTTCCACCTTTCAGATAGCAACAGTCTCTGCCTATATACCCAAACTCTCCCTACCTTTCCAGTCCTCAGGGTCTACACTGTGCAGCTCTTCACACACAGCACTAACTCTAGGCTGCATTTTCACTGGCCACTGTCCCCCATGCTTGGAATGTTCTCTCTCCTCACCTCTGCCTCCTGGCTTCCCTGGATGCCTTGAAAACTCAGTGTATTTTTTATTATTGTTGTTATTTGCAACACAGCTGATAGGATAACGTTTTGTGTGACTTCACTTGTATAATTGATATTGTATTGCTTACCTGTTCAATGTAAGGGAGAGAACTTGGAATTCAAAATTTTTTAAAAAAATGAAAGTTTAAAAAAATCAGCTTAAATTCCGCCTTCTGTAGGAGACCTTTGCCCATCCCTCTGTCATCACTAGTTCCTTCCCTCTGAGGTTACTTTGCCTCTACTATGTACATAGCTTATATGCACTCATTCATACATCGTCTTCCTCATTAGAGTATGACTTCCTGGGGGAAGAAGGGAAGAAGGTCAGGAAGAGACTGCTTTGCCTTTCTTTGGATCCTTGGTGCTCAGAACAGCGCCTTGTAGATAAGAGTATTTGTTGACTGACTGACTGGCACCAGCAGCCTCACTGCTTTCTGTCATATCTCAGATCCCAGGCAGTAGTGCCATAGGGTATTCCCCTCTACATTGAGGACCTCACTACCTAGCCACCTCTCCATTTCCCGGCCCCATAGTCCCCCAGGCTCTTCCAAACACAGCTCCAGGCCTCAGTTTTCTCAGCTGTCAACTGGGGGCAAGGATACTTGCCTTACCTATCTCATAAAGTTGTTAGGAAAATCAACTAAGGTGATATATGGTAGAATGGAAAGGTGCTTATAAAAGTAGAAACAACCATACATGTAATAACTAACATTTATGTAGGCCTTTCAAGTGTACAATTCACTTTACATACAATATTGTTTCCAAATCTTGAAGCATTGTAAAAATGTGAGGTTTTTGTGATCAATATTCTTAAATTAGTCAATAAATAGGCATTTATAAGGTGGCTATTATCGATCAGTCATTATGCTAGGCAGTGGGAAACAAAGATGAAAATGAAACCATTCTCATTTTTGAGATGAGGAACTAAGGCCCGGATAGGTCAGATCACCAGCTCACTGACATACAGCATGGGATTCAAACCCAAGCCCTCTAGACCTGAGCACTATCCACGGGCATGCAAGGCGATGAGTGCATAGATGAGCTATAAACTAGGCTTACATAAATTAGTCCCTCTTCACATACCTCTATGTATTCACCCTTGGGATTATTGTCTTTGAGGTTATTGATTTCTTAGGGTAGCTCCTACTGGGTTGTTTTCCCTCACTAAGGAAGAAGTCTTCCTACATACAGTTTTGACAAATGAGCCACCAGGAGGGTTTCTGATCTGCTATCACTAATGTTGGGCATGTGGGGCTGTCAGGGTAACCATGCCCAGATATCTGGCAACAGGGCCCTGCCAGTTACCAGCAGTTACCCCGCCTGTTTGTCCCGTGGCATGAACCCGGCTGCTACACTAATGAGAAATGATCCATTTATTATATTCCGTTGAGAGAGACAGCTTGAACGATAAGGCATGCAAAATGCCTGAAGGATTGCTCCCCCTCTGGTCCCCACTGTGTATGAAGAACATGCTAGCATGCCCTGCCAGAAAGCAAGGCTCCTCTAGAAATCACAAATATGTTTATTACATTCAGGAGCAGGTGCCCAGGGACCTCAAAAGGAGCTCAACTCCCACATTCTTATGGGCAACTTTTGAGGTGGGAAGGGGTGGTATCCTAAATCTTTCTTCCTTATTTTTTTCTCTTTTGTTCTTTGCTCCTGACCCAAAGAAGCATGGAAAGATGGAAGGAAGGAAGGAAGGAAGGAAACATTTATTAAGTGCCTACTGTGTGCCAGTCACTGTGCTAAACACTTTACAAATATTATCTCATTTGATTCTCACAACAACCATGAGAGTTAGGTTTTATTATTATTCCCATTTTATTTCTGAGGAAACTGAGTCAAATAGAAGTTAAATGACTTGCCCAGGATCACAAGTTAGTAAGTGTCTAAGGCCAGATTTGAATTCAGGTCTGATGACAGGCTCAAAACTCTATCCACTGTGCCACTTAGCAGCCTCAACTGATTGTAAAAACCTGGATACAGGGATGCAAGGGCACCACCATCCCTTCACCTAAAGCAAAAGAGCAAACATCAGATCAGGCCAAGAGCCCAGGCCTATATTCTCAGGCCTCAGAGGGCAGAGGATTGGCCTTTCCCCTTACAGCACTGTCTCTCACCAGATGCTGTCAACAAAGAAGTCAAATCACCAGAGTACAGCTGAACACAAAATGGCTCAAAATTATTATTATTATTATTTATTATTATTATTATTATTATTCTCAGGCCTCTTTGAATGCCTCCACAGCAAATCACGGAGCTGCCTGTTCACCACATGGTTAACCAACTAGAACTAATGACTGAATGTCTACACATACTCCAATATGTCTCTAGGGCACTCCCATTGCACATCATCATGACTTTGCTGGAAGCAGGCTCCATAGCCTCTCCACGTGGGGAGATACCATTAAAGGGACTCTGCATGTGTGCCAGACCTTCCTTACAGCTGTAACGGATATTAGAGGTCATTGGGTCCAACCTCCCCATTTTACAGATGAGGAAGCTGAGGCCCAGGGATCTTGTGATTTGTCCAAGGTCATATAGATAATGAGTGGCAGAGAAGGGAGCCCTTGGATTCCAGCATTCAGTCCATTAGCCTTGGCAACTCACCAGTTCATAGGCTCACAGAATCTCAATGATCATTCAGTCAAAACTGGCTTAGAATAGGAATACACCGTTGCTGACAGTTATCTATCTAGTCTTTCCCAGAAAACTCCCGGTGAAGGGAAATTTACTACTTCCAACGTGTGTGCTTTTATATATATATTTTTTGTTTTGTTTTACTTTTCTTCTTAATTCCTTAGTAGTGATTTTTAAACTAAATGTTATCTTAGTTGAAATAAGTTCACCCAGGGAGTATCATTCAAATTCCCTCGGTGGTTGGGTGGTAGCATGAGACAGCTAGGTGGTAAAGTGAATAGATCACTAGATCTGCAGTCAGGAGGACCTGAGTTCAAATCCAGCCTCCAAGACTTTTCAGCTGTGTGACCCTGGGCAAGTCACTTAATCTCTATGTGCCTCAGTTTCCTTATCTATAAGATGGGGATAATAATAACATCTACCTCCCAGGATTATTGGGTAGATTAAATGAGGTATTTGTACAGTGCTTTGCAAACATGAAAGTATCATATAGATGCTAGTTGTTTTTTTTTTAAATTAAAAGTTAATGGAAGTGGAAGACAGAGAAGAAAGGAATACTGTGGGATTCAGCTTTGGTGGCTTCCCAGGGAACTTCTAGTGTCTAGCACAGTGCTTGGCACATAGTCAACTTAATAAATGCTAAATGAATAAATGGATGTTTATAGAATGTTTGTTGAATGAATGAGCTAGTAGTGTGACCTTTACAACTAACAGCCCTAGCTAATGGTGTTGAATCACTATACACTGAACCTGAAATATAAAATAGGAAAATTCTGCCTAATATAAACTTAGTCCTGGACACAAATAATGTGCTAATAGCAAAGGGGTAAAAGTAGGGCTCTGCCATAAAGTCCTCAGGATTTGAAAGTCAATTGTCAAAGTCTTGCTAACCCAGGAAAGTGTATGCAGCTCTTGCACGTGGGGGCCTGGGAACACTTTGGGGGATTTTCTCCCTTCTCTTTGTTCCAATACCTTCACTCAGGAAACCTGGGGTACTGTTACACAGTATATTGAGACCTCAACACTACTTGAAGGTACACATTTCCCAGAATTACCAAAGGAAGGATGTATTATTGAAATACAGAGGAAAGCAAATTTTAATCCTCCGAAGAGCACCCCCTACCCCAAAGATCCATTTCAATTCCCAGTCTTGGATATAGGGTTCCTCTCGTAGCATAGTCTTCCCATCTTCAGCAGAGAGAATATTCTCTCTCCTCAAGTCTGCTTCCGGGCTTCCTTAAAGTCCCAGCTAAAATCCTACCTTCTACAGGGAAGCCTTTCCCAATCTCCCTTAATTCGAATGCCTCTACCTTTATCCTGTATATGGCTTGTTTGTACAGTTATTTGCATGTTGTCTCTTCCTTTGGATCGTGACCTCCTTGAGAGCAGGACTATCTTTTGCTTTTCCTCGTATCTCCAGTGCTTAGCACTATCCCTGACACATACAAGGCACTTAATGCTTATTTATTGATTGACTTTTTGATTCTTCTAGTATTCTTGGTTGCCCCTAACAGGTACCTAGCTCCCAGGTTCTCTCTCTCTCTCTCTCTCTCTCTCTCTCTCTCACACACACACACACACACACACACACACACACACACACACACACACACACACACACTCAACAGTCTTTTTTTTTTTTTAAGAGAAAAACCTCAAGTGTTCACGTTTGGTAGAAGGTAGAGGTGCATTATATGGTGCACTATAGCCTTAAGGGTACACTACCAAATCTGGTACTTTCTATTACTAGGGCTATTCCCTTGCATTCTCTGTTACAGACAATCTCTAAACACACAGCTACTTGTCCAGGAGTAGAGTTTCCCACCATACTTCATCATAAACTCCAGGTTCAGATGAGTAGAATACAAATCTTGATGTTATTTCTCCCTCTGACATCTGGGATATGTGGGTTCTACCCAAAACAATGCATTTTACTCTTCAGGAGCTAATAAACCATGCTTATCATTCCCAAATTTGCCCTCTTAGGCAAAAGTAAGGGAGGGGTTATTCAAATGACCCAAGATTATCAACAATCCTTACTTGTTACTAGTTTAACCTAAGGTGGGGTAGACTGTGTTTCTAGCAGTTCCCAGAGAATGCAGAATGGGAAGGGGATGAGATGAGATGGGAATTCATTTGGGAAATTTCACATTTATTAATATTAGTAGTAGTAGTAGTAATAGTAGAAGTAAGAGGAGGAGGAGGAGGAAAAGACTCAGGCCTCTTCGAATGCCTCCACAGCAAATCAAAGATGTTCACCACATGGTTAACCAACTAGAACCAATGACAGAATGTCTACACATGTTCCAATATGTCTCCAGGGCACTCCCATTGCACATCATCATGACTTTGCTGGGAAACAGGCTCCTTAGCCTCTCCATGAGGGAAGACACCATTTAAGGGGCTCTGAAGATATGCCAGACTTTCCTTACAGCTGTAAGAGATATTAGAGGTTGTTTGGTCCAACCTTATCTTTTTACAGATGAGAAAACTGAGGCCAGGGATGTTAAGTGACCTGCTAAAGGTGATACAGGTGATAAATGTCAGAGGTAGGATTGAGATTCCTAGAGGGTCTCATCACACTCTGATTTCCTTTAAGTGCCTTCTGCCTGGTTAGAAACTGGATTCACAAGATGTCAATGACTTGTGTGATCTTGGAAGAAATATATTTGAACAATAGACATCTTAGTGTTGTTATGTTTGAGAACATTTCTAAAAAAGTTAATGCCCTTCCTCTTCCTCTTATTCCTTATAATTCCTTTTTTATTTCAAAGAGGTTCTAAGGGGTAGAGAGGTAGTGTAGTGGATAGACCACGGGCCCTGGAGTTGGGAGGACCTGAATTCAAATGTGGCCTCAGGCACTTACTAACTGGATGACCCTGGACAAAACACTTAACCCTGATTGCCTAAAAAAAAGAAAAGGAACAGAAAAAGAAAAGGAACATAGTAACTTGGAAATAGAAACTATGGAATTTGTACATGGCTTTTAAAGACATCCCTTTGCCACCTCCATCCCCTCCTCCACTGCAAAGAAATTTAGATGTTGATACCATCCATCCCATTAAGCCAAGTTCACTCAGTAGGTCTTTAAAGTGCAACAGGCAATTAAAGGATTTAATAACACTTCCACTGGCTCTGCCCTGAAAATTGCTTTGGTAACCTTGGAAGCTAAATCAATTGAGAATGAAACAACCGGCTAAATCTAAAGGCAGTTGAGAGTTTTTCCAAGGAGAAAACGGATTCATACTATGTGAACTCCTTGATCAACCAAGGCATAGGAATACTTCCCAGCAAGTTCAGGGGAGTGGGCAGGGAAGCAAGATTTAGAGAGTGAGCAAGAAGAAGGACGGCTAGGTGGCACAGTAGAGACAGCATTGGGCCCTGAGTCAGGAAGACTCATCTTCCTGAGTTCAAATTCAGCCTCAGACACATACTAGCTGTGTGACCCTGGGCAAGTCATTTAACCCTGTTTGCCTCAATTTCTTCATCTGGAAAAGGAAATGTCAAAACGCTCCAGTAGCTTTGCCAAGAAAACCCCAAATGGGGTCACAAAAAATCAGACACGACTAAAACAATAACAAGAAGGAGACGATATATTATGTGACAATTAACGACATTTGCACAGAACACTTTAAATAATAATAATCTGAATTACTGTAATACTTTCTGTCCAGAGAGTTCATTTTTGTTGTTACGTCATTTTCAGTTGTATCCAAATCTTTCCATCCCCATTTGGGGTTTTCGATACTAAAGTTTTGCCAAGAAAACCCCAAATGGGGATGGAAAGAATTGGACTCAACTGAAAATGATTTAACAACAAAAAGGAAATAAAAATCATAGATTGTGTTTTGCTGGCTTAGCTCCTGCCCACCCACTCCTCCTCCTGCCCCCTTCTCACTGCCCACCCCACCTCACAACATTGTGTGATTGAGAAAATTCCACAGCATTTGTATGTCAGCAGCAAATGCATATTAAGGACTACAGTCAAAGCATAAAATAAAATTGGGACAATTAGCTTTAATTCCACTATCGAAAACAGATGACCAAAATGAGACCTGACAGTCAGGCCAGGCCACCTGTAGAATAAAGCTATGACAGAGCCCCATGGCCTGGCTGTCAGTCTGACTCACCAGCATTTGTTTGGTAGGAGTGGTTCAGGATTGGCCCAGGATGAATTCTCTAAGCATTTGCCAAGGCCTCCTAGCAAGTGAAAACTCAATTACTGCCTGTATTTTTCAATATGCTCGTCTTGCTTTAAGTCATTGGATGATCCCTCTGCTGTATGAATTTTGTGACTAGCCTGTGAAACTTGGCTGCTGTTGCATGGTAAGAAAGTCCTGAGACTGGATGGGATCCAGTGTTAGCCCCTGCTGCTCTTGCTACAAATCACTGGGAAATGAGGCAAGAATCTTTGCAAAGACTGGCCTTCTTCCCTCCCTCAGCCATGAATGATGGAGTCATTCCTCTCTAGCCCCAGACACTCTCAGAGAGTGTGGGAGAAGCACAAATAGCTGATCCAATCACTTTCAGATTTCCCCTTTCCACTCTAGCCTTGCTGGGACTTTCCTGCCCTACCCCCTTCCTTTACTCTCAGAACATCTGCCTGTTTCCCTACCCTGACAAAAGCTGCCTGGGCTTTTCAAGGCGTGCAGAAGTTATCATGAATACAGCTCCTATGGTTGTGATGGATTCCAGAGTATTCAACTGATGCTATCATTTGTATAAATGACGTGCTCCACTGTACAGAGAAATCTCTAGCTCCCTCCCTGGGATTTTGCTTCATAGAAATGCTACAGCGTGGGATTGTGAAGGGTTGGAGATGAAGAACAAGGTTTCAATGTGAAACTTGCAGATGATACTTAGAAAGCATTTGGAATTCTATGAAAGAGGACAGTGCTCGAGAAGGCCAGTCCTCCTTCTGTCGGCTCAGGGTGACAAAACTCATTTAGAGAGATTCTAGGAGCATGAGATTTAAAGCTGGAAGGGACCTCAAAGACCTTCTGAGTCAACCCTTTCTGGAATGTTTTTGCTGTTTTCAACATTAGCAGTAAACCCATGCCATTAAAATTGATGATGCGGTTTATTGTCTTGAAATAGGAACTGTTCTTAACGAATTAGAATAGATCTGAAGAATTAGAGAAAATGCTTAAGACAAAAAAATAAAAGCAACAAAATTGAAACCTAATGGAACATATGAAGTTTGTTACCCAATGAAGTCCTTGTGAGAAGCCAGTAACAGTCTTTTTATCTTCAGTCATCTTTTTTTTCTCTCCTCTCTCAGAGAATGAAATAATCTTTTGATTTCCCAATGCTGAACTTGTGTGCCCTTGATCCCATCCATTCTATTTCCTCCGGGTTCCTGTGCCATCAATTACTCCATATATTTCTCATATCTTCAGTTTCTCTCCTTACAATGCCTGCTTCCCTTCTGTCTGCATTCTTTCATCTACACAATACTCTTTGAGCAACTATGCCATTTTTACTCCTTTCCACTATTTGGCTTGAAAAGTGTAGTCTCCTCATGATCTCTTTCTCACCACAATCCACTCTTCAGTGCCCTGCAATGTAGTTTCCATCCCCATTACTCTACTGAAACTGCTCTCTCCAAAGGTCATTTAATCATTGAGGCCTTTTCTCAAGCATCTTCCTTGACATCTCTATAGATTTTGACCCTACTGACTAGTTTCTCCTTGAGAGCTCTTTTCTTGGTTTCTGTGTGTCTGAACTGCCAAGGGTCTCCCCCTACAGCTCTTTATCATTTTTTTATTACTTCTTCCTTTCTTTCTTTTCTTTTCCTTATTTCCTTTTCTTTTCTTTTTCTTTCCTTTACTTTTTACTTTTTCCTTTTCTTTCTTTCCTTCCTTCTTTCTTTCTTTCTTTCTTTCTTTCTTTCTTTCTTTCTTTCTTTCTTGACTGGATCTCCCTATTTTTCACTGTCTGGAAATGCAGGGCTACTCACTGGCCCAATCTCACTGTTGGTTGACATGACAACTCAATTTGCTCTGTCTCCATCCTGGGCTTTGGGGACTTTGCCATATTGATGCTGATCTTAGTAGGGGCACCCAATCAGCACAGCCCACTGTGGCTCAGATCTCTTGAGTCTAAGAGATCTACCAGGCTCAGCCTTCCTGACAGGCAGGAAGGCAAGAAGTATTTGTTAAGCATTTATTATGCGGGTGGCACTGTGCTAAGTACTGAGGATGCAAATATGGGCAAAAAGAAACACATTTCCTGCCCTCAAGAGCTTATAATGGGGGAAGATAACACGAAAGGGAGCTGGAAAGCAGAATATGTGGGTGAAAGTATTTGGCATGAGGTCATGGCGTTGAAGTCTAGAAAATCACAAGCATAGCCAGAAGATGGATGAAGGTTGGCAGGCATGGACCCCTCCTTAAAATGGAGGACCCAAGAGGAGTTCACTGATGGGAGAAGGGAGCCAGCATAGCAGAGGGATGTTCTAGGATGCTCTATTCATGGCACCACCTAGCTCCCCTCTCATTAACTTTCATCTGGATCTTTTTAGTAACATTTTCACTATAATCTCCGCTTCTAGTCTCAGCCCAAATCCAGATGAACTTTCCTAATACTCAGTTCTGTGGACATCACTCTTGTATTCAAAAATTTCAGTTGGCTTCCAATTACCTATAGAAGGAAGTGAACATTTCTCCCTGACTTGGGCCCACCTTTTCTTTCCTTTTTCGTACTCTACACCAATGGCGACAGCCAAACTAGAGTACACACATCTTGTTTGTTGGTTTTTCATCTCTATGCTGTTTATTCACTGACAGTAGCCATGGCACTGACCCAGTTTTGAATCAGACTACTGGTTGTGGGAATGCCTGCCTATTAGATGGTTAAGTGCCCGCATGTCACAAGAAGACAAATGACCCACTCAGTCCAGGTACTGCTGCTAAGAGTTGTTTTGGTCAGGGTAGTGATTACCTCTCATGACAGATACCTATCCGTCAGAGCCAGGGAAGAAACCTTACCCACTGTCGCACATTGTCTTGAAGGCTTTGAAGCTGGAGCAGCTAGGTGGCGAAGTGGATCGAGCACTGGCTCTGAAGTCAGGAGGAACTGAGTTTAAATCCAGCCTCAGATGCTTACTAGCTATGTGACCCTGGACAAGTCACATTGCTTTCCCTCCACCCCCCCAAAAAAAGAAGGAAAAAAAAGCATTGAAGCGTAGGTGAGTTTAGTGAAAGTAAGCGTTTGTAAGATTTGATCTACTGATAAACTCTCCTCTGGCAAAGTTCCCTTGTCACTTCCATGCATCCTGACCTTTCCCAGGATCAGCTCTGACTGGTCCAGGGCAGATGTGTATTATTTTCTGTGTGCCTCAGAGAGTGGGACTCCTGAGGAGAGCCTCAGTGATCTGTGCACCCTTCTAAGGGCTAGAGAGAATTGTGGTTTGTGCCTGGGGACTTGAGCCCTGGAGGCCCATCATTTGGGGAGAAATGACTGCAGGTTAATCTATTCCTAGATTCAGGAGTGTGCTGGTAAATATGTTTAGTAATTGTTGCTCTAAAAAAAAATGTACACTACACACTAGAAAGTTTAATCCACATATTAACATTTTCTCCACCATTTTTAAAAGTCTAGACAATCAACAAGACAATAAATCAAGCTCTGATCTGTGCTGTTTGCCGAATTCCAAGGTGTAAATGCTCACGCTGAAAATTTAACAATCAGCTCAGGAGCTCACCACTGTCTAGATTCCTGCATGAGAAACAAAGTTCCAAAGGTCCATCCTTCCCAATCAGTGGGAGGAGTAGATTAGGCCGAGAAGGAGAGATGTCAGCAGCTGTGTCTATGTTCTTCATCAGGCCTTGGCTATTCTCTCTCAGTTTTTGCCTATTAAAATTCTACCCCTCCTTCAAGGCTCAGCTCAAGGGCGGCCTATTCCCAGAAACCTCTCCCCTCTCCCAGCTAGAATGACTCTCTTGTAGTGCCTCCTAGTACCTTGTTTACACCTTTCTTACAGTACTTGCCTCAATCTTTGATAATATAACCTTTGTGCTACATCCATTCGTGTACATGTCTCATTTTACGTACTAGATTTCAAACTTTCTCAAGGCAGGGGTTGTACCTATTTTTATTCCTAAGCATCTAGTGCCTTCAGTAAAGACCTACTATGATTTTACGTCATGGTGTAACAGTTCTTCTCAGCTATGCCGAGGAAGCACAAGGGCCACAGGTGATGCAGTGTATAGAGTGCTGGGTCTGGTGTCAGGAAGACCTGAGTTCAAATCTAGCCTCAGACACTTACTAGCTGTGTGACCCTCGGCAAGTCACTTAACCCTGTTTGCTTCAGTTTCCTCATCTGTCTAATGAGATAGAGAAGGAAACCAGTATCTTTGCAAAGAAAACCCAACAGCAACAACAAATGCCAGGGAAGCATGAGGTCTGGCAGTTCTACCATGCTAGGAAAACTGATAGAAGGGGAAAAGAATGCTGATGCTGAAGTCAGAGGAGACCGGTTCGAATTCTGCCTCCTGTTTTTTTGGTTTGTTTGTTTTGTTTTTTTGGTGAAGCAATTGGGGTTAAGTGACTTGCCCAGAGTCACACAGCTAGTGAGTATCATGTATCTAAGGCCAGATTTGAATTCAGGTCCTCCTGACTCCAGGGCCAGTGCTCTATCCACCATGCCATCTAGCTGCCCCTGGCTCTGATACTTCTTGTGTGACCTTGGGGAAGTCACAACCTCCTTGGGCTTTATTTTTCTCACCTATAAAATAAAATATTTGTACTTGATAACTTTCTAGCTTTAGATATACCCTCCCATCATTCTCATCTAAAGACCAGAGAACCACATGTTTTACTGTAGATCCGACCTAGGGTGATAAATTTTGTGGCTCCAGCAACTCTCAATGTCCTTCCACTGAATCTTAGAGGAATTGAAATTTGTGTCTGTGGAGAGCATTCCCACACTGATGAAATCACCGGTCATGGAAGTGAAGCAAGCAGTGATTCCATGCTCTGCAGTGAACTGACTTCAGTTGAGCAGATGCTTGATAAATATTTGTTGCCTAAACTGAATGTCTGTTGGATCTCTACTTTGGTGTTGGACATTTTGGACAAGATCATGGATGCTGCTGATGGTACAGATTCCACCAAAGGATTGGCAGCTGCTTCTGTGTTCAGACTCAGCATTCTGGGAACTCTTTGGTAGCTAATGGAACTGAGACCCAAAAGTGAACCAGGTCAGCCCTCTCCATAGTCTAGAGAAGTTAAATGTAGCTTGGAAACCTAATGCCAATCCATTAGCAGCTAGTTTCCTTCTGGCAGAAATTCCAGTTCCTGCTTGTGCTGTTTCTATGACATTCACTGATTATGGGACTGATAATACGTACAATTGAAAATCACTGTAAGTGCTTTTAGAACGTGCTGTCAAATAATGTATTGTCAGAGGCTCTAAAGAACCAAGAGAGGAAGAAAACTGCCTTTGACAAATACTTGAATATTCAAAATCAACATGCATGGTAGCATGAGATTTACCTTAAAAAGTTCCCAATGATTAAAAAAAACACATTAAGTGCATACAATTATCTGAAGAAAAACCACTCTATATTTTATATCTCCAGTTAGTGTGTGCTTGTGTGTGTGTGAAAGCAGGGGGGAGGCAAGCATGGCGTTAATCATTCATTTCTGTCTGGCTTTCACTGAAGTTATTATTATTTTTTTAATCCCTGCACAAATATGGGATGAGAACATGGCACTGGAATGAATCAATGCCTACGGCTTTGAAAATGAAGGTGTGTTGATGGAGTGGATTTTGTAGCAAGTGCAACGATTATGCTGCCTGGACTTTCATTTGAGCATTGAGGGTTTCTGGGGAAAATTAATAATATTCTCCAGAGACACCACTGAGCTTCTGCCACAATTCCCCGGTTTGGATTCCAAGGCAGAGTGGTTCCTAACGCTTACGAAAATTTGCATGGTGGATGGGACTCAGGATTTTCCCATCTCGCTGCAGAAAGGGGGGAGTGAGGGTGGAGAGTATTGACAGCAGCCCGACGACTCTCCTTTTTGAATGTGGCGTTGTGACTGGAATGGGAGTAATTTGTCTCTTGCTCTTTTTGAAGATGTAGGTTGTTTTGGAACAGATAGTGCTAAAGGCAGAGCACAAATGAGACCTGGAGATGAAGCTCATGAAAACATGCACTTGTAAACATGAGCTGGGGCTGGAGAGGACATTGGGTCTGGTGGCAGCGAGGAGCCCATTAACAAGGCGAACCATCTCCATTACATTTTCAAGGGCATTGTGCTTTGGCCGTTACATGGATCAAAACGGGAGATAGGGAGGGGGGAGGAAAGAATATCGGAACAAACTGTCACTGTATTCATAAATCCACCAAGACAGCTAATTGAAATGACCAGAAAAGCAGGGATTATAGATTCGGAGCTGGATGGGAGCTCGGAGGTTACCAAGAACAGCCCCTTCTATTAACAGATGAAGAAACTGAGGCCCAGAGACACAACTGGTTTGCCCAAACTTACACGGGTACTAATGGTGGGGCCGGGTTTCAACCTAGGTCCTGAAACTCAAAATTCAGCACCATTTGCAGTACCCCATGAAAGGGCCTGAGTAAGTTCTCATTTCCATTCTGCAACGGGGCTTCTGTGAGATCTGGATATGTCACCAACGCTCACGTCTTTCTTCCTGTTGTTCATTTGTTTCAGTCCTACTCTTTGTGACCCCGTTTGGAGTGGTTTGCCATTTTATTCTCCAGCCCATTTGACAGATGAAGAAACTGAGGCACCTAGGATTAAGTGACTTGCCCAGGCTCACATAGCTAGGAAGTGTCTTAGGCCAGGTTTGAATTCAGGAAAATGAATCTTCCTTACTCCAGGCCTGGCCCTCTACCTACTGTGCCACCTAGCCGCCCTCATTCCTTTCATCTTTTTTTTTTTTTAAATGTGGTGGAAGCTGTCACACAGAGGGCTAATAAAATAACTGGAAACTACTTCCTCAAGCAGGGTTGGGTCCAGGATAAACCAGATCATCCTCCTCTTTCAGTGTCTTGTTAATGTTTTTATTTCATTTTTCAAATTTATAGTTCCTGGAAATGTATACCTCTTCCCAGTCCCTTACATTTTCCTTTCTTGCTAATGTATTGAGTTCTCTCATTTTGCACAGATTTCTCAGCAATCTCTCCACAGAGGTCTTTGTGTTAAGTGATGAGTGCTTACAATGTTAGGGAGAGAGTCTCCATGGCCCACTTTTAACCATCCTTCAGACTGGCAACCATACACACACCGCTGGAGCACTCACTCTGGAGGAATGCCCAGATTGTGGGGTAGTGATAACTTAGTGAGCTGTGATCCACTGCCTCTTGAGACAACTCAGATGTTTGCATACCCCTAGTGGCCACTTTTTTTTAGTGCTTGCGGTATGATTTATTATTAATGCTTTAATATTTCAAGTATCCATGATTTCCATTCAACGCTTACTCCTTTTGCCCAGGGAAATTGCAGACCCTCCCTGCCTTAGTAGATAGCCTTCTGTGAGTTGCTGAGGTCAAAAATATTGATCACCTGTTGTCATACCTTTGGGTGATGCAAGCCTCCTCAAACTTAGCTTGCCTAGCTTTTGGATGACAGATACATAGTTCCCCCCTAGACTTGTGCCTACAGCCCTTCCAAATTGGTAGGACCTGCTGGAACCTGGGCATGGTGTTGAAAAATTTAGAGTCATCTCCACATGATGAGATACTAGATTGTAATTCATATACAATCAGTCAATCAACATTTATTAAATACCTACTATGTGCCAGGTGGGCAGGTAGATGGTGCAGTAGATAGAGCACTGGGCCTGGAGTCAGGAACATTCATCTTCTGACCTCAGACACTTGCTAGCTGTGTGACCCTGGGTAATTCACAACTTTGTGTGCCTCAGTTTCCTCATCTGAAAAATGAACTGGAGAACTCCAGTATCTTTGCCAAGAGAACCCCAAATGGAATCACAAAGAGTTAGACACAACTGAAACAACTCAACAACAAAAAATGGTTAGGTACTATGCTAAATGCTAGGGATAAAAATATAAATAAAAACAAAGATAACTCCTGACCTCAAGGAACTTAAAATTTAATGGGGAGGGGAGGGGAAGACGCACAAAAAGAAGATGAAATGGGAGGAGCAGAGAAAGTATCTAGTGTTACTTTTTTCTTTTTGAGTGGGGAGGAGGAAGTCCAGTCTGGTGCTTTCATTGGCATAGGGACCTCCCATTTCCGAAACTCTCTGTGCCAATGTAGATTGGTGCCTGCTCTGTAATTTATAGTCTGAGAGTTGCCTGAGGCAGTGAGAAGTTACATGACTTGCCCAAGGTCAGTTTGTATCTGGCTGTATGCGTCAGAGCCCAAGACTTGAACCCGGGCCTTCCTGTCTCTGAAGTCAGCTCTCAGTTCACTATATTACATTGCCTCTCTGTTGTTATTTAATGATAAAGAATATCCTAATTTACTATCCCAGTTTCCATTAATATATACTCTACAGTTGTGGGTGACATTTCCACCCTGCCCCAAGAGTATGAAAGAGGAATTTTATTGTACTTTGAAGTGCATTCATTAGGGCAGAACAGGCTGACAAGATATCTTTGGGATGGTAAATTGGGCCATCTTTTGTCTCAATTCTTACCTAGCCCTTAGTCATTGAATGGGTGTGGCCTCAGATGGAGAGCTGGGAAAGATCTTAATTTAGAAAGTCCAAGGTCATGCATTGCATCCTGGGCCATTGCCGCTCATCTTGACCTTTGTCTTGCCCCTGGACTCCCAGGACTCTGGAGGAAAGAGTGAGGCTGATGACTTTGTGCAGCTCTGCCTCACTTAAACCCAGTTCATATGCAAGTCAAGACATCACCCTCATGATGTCATTGGTCCTCTTCAAGAACAAAGCACCAGCACCACCAACAACAGTCTGATAGCAATCAGCTATAGATCTGAATGTCAGAAATCCGGCATTCTGAGGTGCACGGCCACACTGGAGGCTAATTATTAAAGAGACGAGGAAATTGAAATGAAGTATCATGCCCGCACCTACGTAGGAAAACAACCGATTAGGATCTAGGTCCCTGCTCGATTCCTGATTCAGGCTAGCATTTAGTGTCTAGTTGTTTTCTTTCCCAAGGAAGAATCTCCTGCCTCACTATAGGAGACTATTTAACTGGTGGAGCAAGAGCCACAGCATGGAACTAGTTTTACCCATTCCAGTGCCTATTCACCCTCGGGGAAAACTGTCTAGTAGGATATAAGCTCTTTATTCAACATGAGGACCAGACCCATCTTTTCTCACCTATGCATGAACATGGGAATATCTTTGCTTGTTGTTGTTGTTGTTTGCAATGACAGTTGGCTATTTCATCCTCATTTTTTAAAAAAAGTCCCAATTAATGACAATGCCATTAAAAATAAAACCAACTTGTTTTAAGCTTATGAGTTGACCTTGATAAGATATAACAAGGTACACTTGATGAGAAAAACACAGAGAAAGGGAATGGCTTAGAGCTGAAGACTGGACCTGGGATTAGGAGTTCTGATATCTTCTTGAGCGCTGACTTGATGGAAAACCTGAAGTCAATCAAGCAGTCACTGCCTATGCCAGGATCTCCATTTCTGGAGGAAGAAAAGACACACTTTCTGGGTGCTGTGAATAGTCATGCTGATCAAGCATGAAGGTAGACAGCCTGTGAAAAGACATAGTTGTAAGATGCCTACTGTTGAGCCGCCTCACCTTTAGGCTCGTTTGCACACTTCCTCCGCCATCACCACTAAAAATATAAATCTGCCGCTTCCACAGCTTTGTAGCCATGTGACTGAAATCTAACTCCTCTACCAGAGAGAATTAAAAATATTCCCCTCCTCTGCCTCTTTCTGTGCTTTCTCTCCCATCAATTCACATTGTTACACAAAGAACAAGCAAGATGGAGACACAGGGAGGTAAACTTCTAAATGATAAATATTCATGAGCCTCTATAAAATATTAGTGAGGAGAAATTGATCATAACATTTTTACAGCACATATGATACTCATTCTTCTTAGACACTTCAATTTGTGCTCTCTCGACATGTACATATAGAGGAAAGGAAGATTAATTTTTATTCCATGAAGTCTGAGCTAATGTCCCCCCACCCTCTTGTTGCGATTTATTGCTAGGATTACCTGACTGACTACTTTGCTCTCTAAGATTATCTAAAATAATATTTGATCTAAAGTCATATCTCTTCTGTTCAGTTCAGTCAAAGGTGAAAGCATAAGATGTTCTTTCTGAAATAGTCCTCTTTCTCTGAGTCAGCTTCCCTCCCCTGCTGAGCTGGGAATCTAAGGGCTTCATTACATAGGAAGATCTATATAATTGACTTGAGCCCCCACCCATTATTTCAGGCATCTTGTGGGGCTCACCAGATTACCTGGTGGGAAATTGATATTCTTTTTCTTTGGTGATGAGTACAGCAAAAGACCAACCATTTCCCCTTGATCTAGAGACGTTAAGTAGACAATGGGTCCAATCCCTTCTTCCATCATAGGCAACTTGTGCTGACACAGAGGAGCTTTTAGGGTGACATGGTCTCTTCAGACCTGACATTCTATCTGCTGCTCCTAGGGACAGCTCCAGAGCCAAGTTTCCAGTAATTACTCTGGGTGACTGCTAAGGCATGGTGGTTGGCAGAAGCTTCTATTAGTAGGCTTCCTATTGGTGTCTCTCAGCAGCTGCTCCCATTAGTAGTGATTACTCCCAGTGACATGTCCCTCCTACCAACATACCCAGAGACTCTGAATTTTAGTGAGGCTCAGCACTTCATATAGTTGATCCTCAATTAGCTTTGTTGATTCAACATAGCAGGGAAGATGAAGAAATTGTACATACATTCCTCCCTCCCTGCCTCTGCTCATGTAATAGCTCTTATATTCCTTTTATAGGATCTTCTTTTCCTTTGCTTGCAACATGACTTGGGATGGGTGACTGTCAATCACCCAGGGTTCTGTCCCTCTCTATCCCATCCTAGGCTTTTTAGCTAAGTCTGTCTTGGCCTGTCATTCATCATCTCAGCCCACAGACAAATCCTATTCCTTCCAGATCCCATGTGTTGTTTCAACTACTCAAACCTCAAGGTCACGGTTAAATAATAGTTTGATTAGATTAGGAAAAGCATGGTAAGAGAGAAAAAGTATTATCCACTTGTGCCATAAAATATGACACCCCAGACACTTCCAGGTTCTGCCCTACCAAGCCATGAGACTCTATAACTGCTCTCTTCAGTCTCTCAAACTGTGGGAGAGAAACAGGAAGTTTCCTAGCTCAGTAAAATCCTTCCACCTGCCCACATTACAGGAATGGGAGTTTTTAACAGTTTTTCATGCCAATTAATTCCTGACCATGTGCAGCAGCTTGAAGTTTCATTTTGCCCTCCCTGGGCAGTGCTGGTTGCCACAAGCCACCACACAAGCCAAGCCACTCTCTCCTTGGCTGGTTCATACCTCCTAGTTGTGATCTTTTCAGTCCATCTGTCTCCATTCCTGTCTAATGGAGTCCAGCTCAAATCTTTATGATTCTGCTGGCTGGTGGAGTGGATTCTGCTGCCACCATGTCTGTGTGTCTGCCTCTTTCCTTTACTCCTCTGGGAAGGTATTTTCATAGCATAGGTAACATTACAGAGTGAATGTTCTCTTTGAGCCAAGGTGACAGCAGGACCACAGATCTTGAGTTGAAAGGAACTTCAAAGGTCATCTAGTTTAAATCCTTCATTTTACAGATGAGGAAACTGAGTGGTTAAGCGATTTGTCTATTATCATACAAGTAGTAAAGATCAGATGACATCCAGAGAGAGGAAACTTGCTTACCTATACACAGCTCTGCCCCAGAGTCTTCTGGAAGACATCAATCCTTTGTACCCATATTTCCTCCTCCTTCTGCTCCTTGTGCCCTCCTCACTCTTTTTAATGAACATCAACTCTTTCTTGTCATCCTTTAAGGCCAAACTTGTCTCATTTTTCCCACGAAGACTTCCCTTGGCAGCTTCTCCTCCTCCTTCATTCATTCATTCATTCATTCATTCTTTCTTTCTTTTTCTTCTTCTTCTTCTTCTTCTTCTTCTTCTTCTTCTTCTTCTTCTTCT
>NW_020954552.1:19349442-19398178 GCF_900497805.2 Vombatus ursinus | reverse complement strand
CTTCTTCTTCTTCTTCTTCTTCTTCTTCTTCTTCTTCTTCTTCTTCTCCTCTTCCTCCTCCTTGTCCTCCTCCTTCTTTCTTTCTTTCTTTCTCTTCTTCTTCCTCTTCCTTTTCTTTCTTCTTCCTTTGACTTATTGTTTCTCCTCTTAGCTCATCTATACCACTTGCTGAGCATTTAATAATACACTGCCTTATGAGATCTGTTGTCCTATGCTGTTATTTACATTTTCATATGCATATGTCTCCTCTCCTTTTTTTGATGAGAAGTTTCTCTCTATGTCCCTTTTTCTCAACTCACCTAACACAGTGCTATGTAATAGTAGGTGCTATGTTATCTGTTAAATGTGAGAGGAAAGCCCAAAAGAACTCATCCCTTGGTGAGAGAGGATTTTAAGCTCATACATTAAAGTTTATGTTTATGACTTGGTCATTGTTTTCATGGATTATTCAATGAAATGTGAGATTCTCTGCTGACATTTCAGTAAAGTGTGAAAAATGTGAGAGGGTTCTCGTGGTGAGAGTACACTTTCTGTTTTTTGCCTGCAGTTTGCTGACCCAACTGGTTAAGTAGAGAGTCAAGGCATTGTTTTTAAGACCTGCTGAACTTTCTCACCTTCTCTGCTAAGTTATTTGGCACATCCTCTACAACCAGAAGAGGTGAAAATTGTAGAGGGATAGATTTAGACTTGACTTAAGGAAAACCTTTCCTATTAATTAGAGCCTTCCAGAAGTGCCCTGGGTTACCTGAGGAGACAGTGGCTCTCCCTGCCCCGCTTCCCTCTGCCCCCGGAGTAAAGTTGTCAAACAGAGACAAATGACTGCTCTTTGGCTTTGTTGTAAAAGGGATTATTGATAAGACACTGGTTGAACTAGAAGGTTTCAGATGTTCTCCCAACTCTGAGATTCTCTGATTCTGTGAAGCTGTAAGGGAAGGAGGTTTAAGGAGTTTTTCCATTTTGTTTTGTTTCATTTGAGACTATTTTTGTTTGAAACTGAAGCAGCTAGGTGGTGCAGTGGTTAGAGCACTGGATCTGGAGTCAGAGAGAACTGAGTTCAAATCCAGCCTCAGACACTTACTAGCTGTGTGACCTTGGCCAAGTCACGTAACATCTGTTTGCCTCAGTTTCTTCAACTTTAAAATGAGGATGGTAATAATAGCACCTACCACCCAGGATTGTTGTGAAGATCATATGAATTAATATTTGTAAAACACCACACAGATCTGAGAATACAGTAGGTACTGTATAAATTCTAGCTAGCTGTTATTATATTAGTATTATTAATTTTATATATTTATTATTATTGTTATTATCCCTGTATCTCCTAGGCTGTAAGTGTAGTTGTCAAATAGGGCCTGATCCCAATATTGATCAGCATAGAAGCTTTAACCTGCTCTATTTTTTCCAACCTGAGCCAAGTTTGCCCTTCCTTAAGCTTCCAGGGTCTTTCCATATTGATGCTGGACCTCACGTGAACATTTAATTGGCTTTAGTGGTACTGCAAGATGGAGGCAGCTAGGTGTTGCAGTAGATAGAGCACCAGGCCTGGAGTCAGGAAGAACTGAGTTCAAATCCAGTCTCAGACACTCACTAGCAGTGTGACCCTGGGCAAGTCACCTAACCTTCTTTGCCTCAGTTTTCTCATCTGTAAAATGAGTTGGAGAAGGAAATGGCAAAACATTCCGGGATCTTTGCCAAGAAACTATAAAAGGGGTCATGAAAAGTCGAATGAGACTGAAAAACAACTAAACAACAAGTCATTCTACAGCTTGGAACTCGCTATAACTGATGCAATCCACCAGCCTCAACCTCTTCAGTAGCAGGGACCATTCGTGTGTGCTGCCATGAGCAGCTGAGGTTTTGAGTTTCGAGTCCCGAGGATACATCACTGTAGCAATAGGACATCTCTTTTCTCTACTACCTTTGCTCAGAATCATACTCAATTACCTCTCTAGTCTCAATGTCTACTTTAAGTATACAAAAGAAAAGGATGAGCCAGACGTAGTGAGTTTAGACAGAGGACAGCTCTGCTTAGGCTGGGGGTTATTGTCAGTATTTGATGTGATGATGACTACTTTCAGCATGGAGTGAGGGACAGGGAAGAGTGAAACAGAACAGGATGGGAAAGCCAAATAACTTTAGGCTCTTCCCATTCAATCTTGGTTATAGAAGCCTAGGAATGGAAGGGATCTCTATTGGCATCTAGTCTAACTCTTTTATTTTACAAGTGAAGACATACTTAGTTCAAAATGCCACAAATACCCTGAGCAGACATGTTCCTATCAGATATAAATAGTAAATAAATCCTACATGCATAGAGAAACATATGATATTTTGATCATCAGTTATTAATTTAGGCCATTCTTGCCACTCCAAATTGGGACCTCTTTGAAACTAGTTTTAGTTTCTGTCTTAATAAACTTTCTTGGTAGCTGGTGCTTATCATATCAATCATCTTTCTCTTGACATATTAATAATAATTTTAGGATTGCAAAGTTGCTTTTGTTCGATTTGTCATTAGGGTATAGGACCTGATAGAAAAAAGGTCTTTCCTTGGTTAGGAGTAGGGGAGGAAAGGGGACTGAACGGGAGAAGAGAGAAGGATTGGAAGATTATGGAAAAGTTTATGAGGCTAATGCATACTGTCCATACAGTACTGACTTTGTTACCAGGAGACCCCAGTGTAAGCCTCATTTCTGCCACTTACTAGCTGGGTAACTATGGGCAAGTTACTTAACTTCTCTGTTAATACTTCACCTGCAAATAAACTTCACCTGCAAATAATAAGGGTTGGCAAATAACGGCATGGTCCCAAATGAGGTTGTGGAATCTCCTGTTCTGTGATAGCATTCCATCTGTCTCATTTGTATCTAGAACTTTGGTGAGTTGCCAGTTCCATGACAGTGACCAGTGTGATGTCATAGCCAAAAAAGCCAAGTTGATCTTAGGTTACCTTAGCAGAAGCATAGTGTCCAGAATGAGGGGAATGGTCCCTGCTCTGGTCACATCCCATCTGGACTATTAAGTCTTAGGAAGGCCAATTACTAACTGAAGAGGAAACGGGATGGAGAAGAGACTAGGAATCCTTCTATCCTAATATCCGTTGAAAGAAATGAGGATGTTCATTCAATGAAGAGAAGGCTTATGGGGAATGTGATTGCTGTGTCTTCAAATATCTGAAGGGTGGCTATGGAGAAAAGGGATTTGATTTATTCTGCTTGATCCTGGAGGGCATAATTATGAGTAATGTGTGGAAACTACAGGGAGGCCAATTATGGCTCAATATAAGAAAGTACTTCCTAACCATTACAGAGATCAAAAAATGGAATAGGCACTCAGAAGTGATAGTGAGTTCCCCATCACAAGTAGGTTTTCAATCAGAAGCTGCTTATTGAGCATGTTATAGATAGCATCTGTTTCAGCTGGAGGGTAGATAGATGGCCTGTGAAGTTCCTTCCAACTCTGGAATTCTATGATTCTATCATTTTAAATGATTGCACAATGCTCTTTTGAGAAAAGTGCTTTGGAGGCTATAAAAGACATAATTAATATGAACTATCTGTATTACTAGATCCATTAATATAAACTGAGCTGAGATAATACTGATCTAATTGGCCCCAGTCATGGCATATATATAGATATAACCCATGTCCTAGAGCCCAAGTTTGGGTTTACACCTACCATGTTTGATCATGGGGCTACCCTAAAAAGATCAATGTATTTTTTTAATTTATTATGTCACCCACTCCCAAATATATCCTGGCAAATCCCCAAATTCAACTTGTATCTAGGTTTCCACAGATTAGAGTAACAGGGTCTCCCATCTCCTGTATAAGCACTCAAGGTAACAAATGCATATTGAAGACATTATTTCACCCTCCAAACAGTGCAGAAAACTCAACAGACTCACAGAAGCTCATAAACAACTGAGAAAACACACAGAGGAATTCACAATAGCTTTCAAGCAATCAATATATTATTGTCTTTGGTGGATCCCATCTTTTTACAGGGTCTTATGTAGTCTTCCCTCCCCACCTCAAGATTTATAGCACCACTGTGTGATTTGGCCTCCTTCTCTTCTTCCTCATTCCCAGTCTTAGAAATGAAACAACCCTTGATGCTGGTGCTGCCCAAGAAATCTCCCATATTTGATTAGAAGGTTTGATTCTAGGATCATCCTGATTAGGAAAGCCCCTCGATCTGCAACTAAAATGTTGGATTGCAGGAGTTTTAAACCTATAGTTTCTCTCAAGGAAACCTCCAAGGTTGGCAGTATCCAAGAAATCAATCTTCTTTGGCTAGAGGGCAGATTCTAGGATTCTTGAATTTGGGCTTGTCTACAAGGCTATATCCAATGTTTTCTAGGGATGCCCCGCCTGGGCAACATAGTTCATCATGGCTACACTCTCAGGATCTCTTTGGATAAAAAATAGGAAGGAGAATGGAATAAAGACCCCAAATATTTTTTTTTTTTGGTGAGGTGGTTGGGGTTAAGTGACTTGCCCAAGGTCACACAGCTATTAAGTGTTAAGTGTCTGAGGCTGGATTTGAACTCAGGTTCTCCTGACTCCAACCCAAATATCTTAAGAAGTGTCATTTTATAGTTGATTCTCAGATCTATCCATGCTTAATCTCTTATTTCAAATCTCCAGCTGTCTATTGGACATCTCAAACTGCCTGTGTCATGGAGTACTAGACCTGGAATCAAGAAGACCCTAGTTCAAATTCAGCCTCAGACACTTACTAGCTGTTTGACCCTGGGCAAACTGTCTGCCTCAGTTTCCTCAACTTAATATGAGGGGGTAACTACTCAGCTTAAAATAGGGGTAATGCTAGCACCTACCAAACAGGGTAGTTGCAGGATCAAATGAGATATTTTTTAAAGCACTTAGCATAGTACCTTGCACATAATGGGCACTTAATAAATCTTTCCTCCCTGCCTTCTTCCTTCTCTCCTTCCTTCCTAACATGTCCCAAACTATAATTGTTATTTTCCACTAAAACCTTCCCCTCTTCCTAACTTTCTTATTATTATTAAAGGCACCAGTATCTTTCCATTCACTCAGGCTCACAGTCTAGGTCTCATTCCCTGCTTCTTCTCCCTTTCTCTCATTAACCACCTCCCCTCTCTCCCCCATATCCAATCAATTACCAAACCTTGTTGATTCTTCCTTTGTAACATCTCTTGTTTGTTCCTCCTTTTTGATGAAATAATAAAAAAAAATCCAGGGCTTCCCTTCAGTAAGCTCATTAAGTCCCAAACAAAGGCTCGCCCCTCATAAGCTCAGCAAATTGATGGGGGGTGGGAGAAGGTTGGCAGGGAGGGACAAGGTACATATATAAATGCATAGATCAATAAGAACTGCTCCTGTCCATTTTCCACATAAGTTCATCAATTGTGTTACTTTTCTATTTGGGTATTTCACTGTGGGCAAATAAATACAATTCCTTATAAAAATAAGAAAAAACCCATAAAGAACGTAATGAATGAATGACAGGAGTTCAAACAGATTTCAGTAGTTGCCTGGCTTACTTCGTATTTCTGAAGCCTGAAAGCTGTCTTTGACTGGCCATGTTTCACTGACAAGCGGCAGTACTGAGAATCATCTTCTGGGAATTGATGATAGCCTTCCTCCAGGGAAATGAAAGCAGGATGTGGAAAAGCTCCAATATATTCTCCCCTCCGTTCTCTTCCCCATGCAAGGGCCAGCTAGGACCCAACAGGTTGTATTATGGGATCCAGATGATTGATTTGCATCTAAATCTTTTTTTTGCATTTAAGTTAAAAAAGGAACTATTTTAGGCTTCCATGTATTCTCCAGCCGTTTAGCATACTTAGACATGTTACATATTTAATGTTCCACTTTACAGAGCACTGAAAGAACTAAATGCATAACAAAATGCTGGGAACCAGACTTAATTTTTCAACTGTTGATTTAATGTGTAACGGTTCGCTAAGATGATGAATAACCCTAGTCTCTGACTATTGCAAAATAGAAAAATTACCTAAACTCATATATATTGAATCTGCAAGTGTTAAGTTTGTCATTGTAATTTATGACTCATAGGTAATATACCGGTAATTTGCATACTAATTGCTATGGTAGAAGCCAAATGATTCTAATTCAGCAAATTAGTCTACAGCCTAAGCAGTAAGCCAGCAATTGTCTAAGTGTGTTAGGCAGAGATTTAAACTTCTTTAGAAGAGAGAAAATGGGAGTTTCCACAGCAGGCCCTTAGGAGCAACAGATGCCCCCTGCTGGCATGCATTCAACATGGCGGCTGTTCAGAGATGCTCTGATCTTGGCAGACCAGCCAGCTCTCCCACACAGCCTTCCCCCTACCTTGGATTTAAATCTTAGTGGAGTTTTCAACAGTATCTAGGAAGAGGGTGATGAAGAATCAGGATAGTTGAAAACCAGGGTAAAGGGAATTTCTCTCTGGACAATAAAAACAGATGTCTGTGCTCGGAACAACAGGCATGAGCAGGAATAGGAAGCCCTGTTTCATTTGATTGAATCACAAAAGGGTGTGTGTGTGTGAGTGTGTGTGTGTGTGTGTGTGTGTGTGTTCACAGGAGACATACTCCTGAAAAGTTGCCTATAAATCAAATCAACTTAGATACACTGAAGATACACTAAGGACTTAGATACACAGGTATCCTCCTCTGATATAAAGAATTTTCTTGTAATGTAACTAATGACCCTCTTTGCAATGTGTCTATTGGATATAGAGTCAGGAAGACTCGGGTTCAAATCCTGCCTCTGACACATATTAACTGTGTGGTTCTGGGCAAGCTATTTAATCTCTCAGTGTTCCAGGGAACTCTATAAGAGCATAAAACTATAATTTGTAAAGAAATTGCAAATTGCATTGGTAGATAGAGTACCCCCTCAAGTAGGCATTCCTCATGTCATTAAAATCACAGGTCTAATAAAAAATATACATATATATATTTTTACACACACATATGTACATATGCACACACATACACATTATTGTTCAGTAGTGTTTCAGTCATGTCTCATACTTTGTGACCCCATTTGGGGTTTTCTTGGCAAAGATACTGTAATAGTTTGTCATTTCCTTCTCTAGGTCATTTTATAGATCAGGAAACTGAGGCAAACAGAGGTTAAGTGACTTTTCCAGGGTCACACAGCTAATAAGTGTCTGACACTGGATTTGAACTCAGGTCTTCCAGATTCTAGGCCCAGTACTCTATCCACTGTGCCACCTAGCTATCCCACATATACACATAAAACACATACATACACATACACATATATATATACACATATACTCACACATATATACATACATACACACATACATCTATGTACATACATATGTATATACATATACATGTATATATATTTACTAGACTTGTGATTTTAATATTTCTATATATATTTAATATATGTATGTATATACATCTTTTTAAAAAACTACTATTTTTTCCTATCTCTTTGTTGATATTTTTAAAGGCAGGGTATACCTCATTCATTTTAAAGCAACGCATGTTTTGATATGCTAAGATACAGAAACCAGAGACATGTGGGCCGAAGGAGGCACAGTAACTGCTTAATTGGAGTATTTCCTCTAGCCGTGTTCTCTCTCAAATTCAGAGGATAAAAAGAGTTATGTGAGCCCTGAGCAATTAAGTGACTCTGAAGGTCACGAGTGAGTCATGGACCTGCTCACTGGACTAGTTTTCTTATTGATGAGACTATTTTTAAAACATATTGCACTTCCGTATAAATCTATTCTCACCACATGGCCTTGTACAAATCTGTGGTGCATTACTGAGGTTGAGTTTGCATGGGAGAAATAGGCTTTCCAGCTTATTTCGTTCAGTCTTCCAAGGTTTTGCCTACATCCACCTGCAGGAATCCTGATGATTGGCTTTTATATAACATTTTAATGTTTGCAAAGTGCTTTACATTTATAAGCACATTTGAGCTAATTCATAAGCACCCTGTGAGGTGGGTATTGAAGGCATTATCCTCCTCATTTTATAGATAAGAAAACGGAGATTCAGAGGTTAAATGACTTAACCTGATACCCAGCTAGTAAGTGCGGGAGAAAGCATGTGAATTCAGGTATTCTTGACTCCAATCCTGCTTTTTAATCCTAACATCATATGGCCAGTCCAGATTTCTTACCATTAAGAAGAAAAAAGCAAGGAAGACCATTTCTGCCCTTAAAACTTTATTCTTCCATTCTTTCCAAATATTGAACCCTTTGAAAGGAGAACTGAATGAAGACAAAGAGAAGAGGAAGAGAAGGGGCTCCAGACCAGATTAGATGGATGACCCAGTGGATTGAAAATGTGATAATTTATTTCACTCAAATAATGTTTGTTCCTAAATCAAGCACTGACTGCATCATTATTATGCCTGTTTGTGTGCCCTGGGGCGGCTATGGCAATATAAAGTGCACGCATAGAGCTTTAATATCTACCTGTCTTTGACTCCCAACAAGAAAATGCCTGAATTTGGCCCACTGTGATGAATCCTTTCCATGGCAACCTCTCATTTGGAGTCACAAAGGCAGGGTTATGTATCGTAGGACACAATGGGCCGAGAATGAGAAGGCTTTACATCGGCACAGAATGAGTGTCTCTCTTAATGAGGAGGAGCTATGCCGAATCAGAGCAGAGTTAGCTGTAGGCAGCTCATTGACAAAGCAAACATGGACAAACTCCCACAACATGGAGAATTTCTATATGACTTTGTTTTTAAAGTATTCCATAATCATTTTAACCAGTTCCTCCCCAAACAGTTGTGTAGGCTAGGCTAGAATTTTACCAATGAGCTTACAGAGCTAGAGACCTGGGTATAGAGGAAGAGGGACAGAGTCTTGTTTCTAGATCCAAATCACTTGGATGTCATGGCATCACCTCCCTGGTGCCATAGCCCTCTTCGAGAACAAAGGACAAATAATAACAACAACATGGCCTGGAAGACATTTGAGAAGTTGTCTAGTCCAACTCAATAGGATTTGAACTCAGAGACTTTTAGGATTTGAACTTAAATTCCCTGACTCCAAAGTTACTGCTCTTTCCACTCTACCACATTGCCTCTGCTATTACACAGATAATGAAAATCCCAAAACAAGTTTCATTGGGAATTATGTCAACGAGGGCTCAATTACTCAGAAAACTGATGGAGGTGACAATGGAGGACAGGGTCCCACAGAGTCCATTGTACTATACCAGGACCAGGTCTAATCAGAAAAAAGTTTCAGATCAGCTGCATTTCAGACTCAGATTCGACAGCCCATCAGACTCCATCTTTAGGTTATTGGTTTGCCAAGCCTTGGTAGTTTCCTTCATGGGTTGTAGATTTTTCAGCATTCTGCATTTGAGCCTCGACCTCTCATGTGCATCCTTTAATGTCATTTTTTTTTTTACCTGCCACAGGATGGTGGTTGTTGTCCTTTGTTCTCAAAGAGGATGAGAGTGATTTCACTATGTTAGAGTTGAGTCACAGTGTGCCTGACTGTGCTACAGGATATCCCCACTTGGACATCCTGCCATTGCCTTTTCTCTGTCCTGAGTGGGTGGTGGGCACCTGCCCTTACCTGGGCAAAGTAGATTTTGAGAGCTCTGCTAAGGCTCAAATAGGAATGAGCACATCAGGATGGTTTCCAATAAGAACACAAACCTTGGCAGAATCCAGTATCAGCCACCTGGAATGGTCACAAGGATGGGAACACGGAGACCCAGGCAGGAGGGAGGAATGTCAACACAGGGTACAACTGAAGCAGGACAGGATGAGGCAGGATTCTGAATCAGGTAGGCGCTGGTTGTCATGGTTATAATCAGATCAGCATGGGTCATGGTAGCAGAGTCGGGTTAAGAGAGATTTAGAGGTAATCCAGAGTCAGCAACGTTTCAAGCAGGCAAACGAGAGCTCAGGTGGGGCCAGTCACAGCCAAAAACTCCAAGAAAGCTTCCAAAGATTTCCTTTGCTGAATGAAGCCTCTCAGTTCAAGGTGACCCTGTCAGCCCCTTCCCCAGGAAGAAACCTTCCAGTTAGGACAATCTATTGGTCATTCTATTCTACTCCCCTACTCCAAAGTACAGTTGGGTTCTCAGGGCCATCTGCCTCTTGCAGATGTGAGGGTGTCTGTGAGAAAGCACTTTTATCCCAGACTCATCCATGCCCGCCATATTTCTTGTTGTTGTTCAGTCATGTCCAAATCTTCATGACCCCATGGACCATCCTGTTCATGAAGTTTTCTTGGCAATGATGCTGGAGTGGTTTGCCATTTCTTTTTCTGGTGGATTAAAGAAAAGAGAGGTTAAGCCACATGCCCATGGTCACACAGCTAGTAAGTATGTGAGGCTGTATTTGAACTCAGGTCTTCCTGATTTCAGGCCCAGTGATTTATCCAGTGAACCATCTAGCAGCTGCTATATCTGGCACATAGTAGGTGCTTAATAAATATTTGTTGAATTGAATTCAACTGAATGATAACATAAGATCACCTCCCCTCTCTGCCCTCCCCTCGCACATTGCAAAAGCCATTTTCCCCAACAGCAACAAGAGGAACTCTTAAATTTACTTTTTAAAATCTGAACTTGAATACCAAGAAGAGTATTTCCATATCCAGTTCCTCCAGAAAAAGAGAACTATGAAACCATGCATCTCCATTTCATACCACTTGATTAAAAATCCAAGATATAATAATACATAATATAATATAAATATAGTATGTAGTATAAAATATAAATATATAAAATATAATACAATATATAATAAATTCCACATATTTCAAAAGTATCCTTGTAGTCTATGCTTCCTCTGAGCTATTGTTTTCTTCTGTGCATTTTAAAGAATGTTTCAATGTTCTTTTGAAGTATGGGGATCAATATTACTATCTTGCTCTCTGCACCAATTCCCCCCCCCCCACGCCCCAGTTAAAAACCAGGTGGAAGAAAAAATAAATCTTTTCAACAAAAAACCATAGTTAAACAAAACAATCCATACAATTACCACATGCAAAACACATGTCTATTTCTTACCCTGAGTCTATCACTCCTTCCTTCAGAGGTGGATAAACATGCTTTATCATAGGTTTTCTGGAGGAAAGGTCATTGCATCCAGCAGAGTTCTTAAGTCTTTCAAAGTTGTTTTTCCCCTCCTTTTGTTTTTGCTGTCTTTGTAGAAACTGCCCTTCCAGTTCTGCTCATTTCATTCTGCATCAACCAATTTATGCTACCTAGGATTCTCTGAAATTGTATCTTTTTTCATTTTACACCACAATAATATTCACACACCAAAATTTGCTCAGATATTCACTAATGGTCTAAGAGGCAATCTAAGGCACTGCCTTAGATTCTAGTTCTCTTATTTCCCCTTTTTATCCCCTTTCAGGATTAGAAAATTTATTTCGTTCATAGTTATGCCTCCCTAATATTATCCTCCTTCTTAACCAGGAGTGTGCTAGTAAATGTTTAACAATTAACTCTCGGGGCAGCTAGGTGGAGCAATGGATAGAGTACCGGCCCTGGAGTCAGAAGGACCTGAGTTAAAATCCGACCTTAGACGCTTGACACTTACTAGCTGTGTGACCCTGGGTAAGTCACTTAACCCCATTGCCTAGTCAAAAAAAAAACCCCTCAAAAACAAACAAACAAAAAAACAAACAAAAACAATGAACTCTCCTAAACACACTTTTGAATTGAATCTGCATTACTAATATTTTTTCCATCATTTTCTTAAATCTAGACAATCAATGAAAGTTTACTGATTACCCAGATATAAATACTCACATTGAAAGCTTAAAAATCTGTGGAGCCCTGGCTTCAAAACACAATTGCTCTTAACTCTAATTTCTCTATTGAATCTAATATATTTCTTTTTCTAAAAAATACATCATTTCCCCCCAATTACATGGAAAAACAATTTTTAATATTTTTTTAGGTTTTGAGTTCAAAATTCTATCCCTTCCTTCTGCCCCTCTCCCCTCCTTGAGATGGTAAGCAATCTCATGGAGGTTACACATGTGCAATCATGTAAAATATTTCCATATTTTTCATTTTGTGCGAGAAAACTCGAACAACAACAAAAAAAGAAAGTGAAAAATAGTATGTTTCATTCCATATTTAGAGGCCATCAGTTCTTTCCTTAGAGGGGGATATCGTTTTTCATCATGAATCCTTTGGGATTGTCTTGGATCACTGTATTGCTGAAAATAGCTAAGCCATTCACAGTTCTTCATCAAACAATATTGTTGTTACTATGTACAGTGTTCTGGTTTTGCTCCCTTCACTTTGTATCAATTCGTGTAAGTCTTTCCAGGTTTTTCTGAAATCATCCTGCTTGTTGTTTCTTATATCACAATAATGTTCCATTACAATTATGTACCACAACTTCTTCAGCTATTCCCCAATTGATGGACATTACCTCAATTTCCAATTCTTAGCCACCACAAAAAAGAGCTACTATGAATATTTTTGTATAAATAGGTTCTTTTCCCTTTTTTTTTTTTGGTAATTTCTTTGGGATACAGACCTAGTACTGGTATTGCTGGATCAAAGGGTATGCACAGTTTGAATCTGATATATTTCTACACCAAACTCTGTGTGTGTGTGTGTGTGTGTTGTTATTCGACTCTTCATGACCCCATTTGAGGTTTTTTTTTGGCAAAGATACTGGAATAGTTTGCTGTTTCTTTCACCAATGGATTAAGGCAAACAGAGGTTAAGTGACTTGCCTAGAGTCACACAACTAGTGAGTGTCTGAGGCTGGATTTGAACTCAGATCTTCCTGATTCCACGCCCAGTGTTCTATCCACTGAGTCACCTAGCTGTCTGTGTGTATGCTCAGACCTCCTTTGACCATTTCAGATAAGGACATTTCATTTGATGCTCTCTCTCCCCCACCTCTTCCTCCATATTTGTATGTTCTTATTCTCATGTATCCCAATTAATAGAAATAACTAGTTCCACCTCCTTCCTTCAGTCTTGTTTCTATGCTAGTGTATTCCTTTTACATTCCTTTGCTCTTTCCCCTCTTCAAACCTTCAGAATAGATCCAATTTGCCCCCAAGTCCCCTGTTTTTATTGTTTAACTGTCACAATACATTTTGAAGGCATTAGGGTTCGGAAGGGATGCTTGTTTCCCCTCCCCCATTAGAATGTTAGCACTCCATCATCATATTATATCATCATACAACTCATTCTGATTGCTCAAATACATTTACCTTTCTTGGTTTCTCTGGACCCCCTCCCCCTTTTTTGTATTTTGAAATTCCCATTCAGTTCTGCTCTTTTTATCAGAAATGTTTGAAAGTACTCTATTTCATTAAAAGTCTATTTTTTTCCTCTGTAACATTATGTTAAGCTTTTCAGGGAAAGCTATTCTTGGTTGCAAACCCATATCTTTCGCCTTTTGGAATATTGTATTCTAACACCTCCTCTAACTTTCACTAGAAGCTGCTAGGTCTTATACAGTGATATATAGCGTCCAAGCCTTTTGTTTTATTTTGTTAAATAATGGTGTTCAGCAAGTCCATTGATTATCTCTTCTTGACTTGTCCAGGTCAGTTGCCTGTTGATATCAGGTTTCTTACATTTTCTTCTTTTTTCTCCCCCACCCCCAATCTTTTGAGTTTGTTCTAGTATTTCTTACTTTCGCTTGGAGTCATTGGTTTCTATTTTGTCTCTTCTAGTTTTCAGGCAATCAATTACTTGGTTAAGATTTATCACTTCCTCTTCTAAAGTATTCTCCTAATTCCTTACTCAATAGCTTTCTTTTAATGTAGTACTTGTGGAAAAACCTTTTTTTCCTTTCTTGTTGTTGTTACTTTCTCCATCTTTTGGGGGATCTCTAGACATATAATAATGTTTTATACTGCATCTTCTTTGGTTTACTTACCTTTCTAGCTTTAGTTCTTGATCTGGGACTTTGTGTCAGGTCTAGACTCTGCTTTATGATGTGCTTTTGGGTGGGTGGTCTATCCTGCTTCATTTTGCTCTGGGTCCTCTGGACTACAGCTGATAACCTCCATCTTCTGGTTCCCTATTGTCTCCAGGATCCAATATCAAATCCTCTATTTGGTTTTTAAAGCCTTTCGTAAATTGGTCCCTTCCTACCTTCCTAGTCTCCTTATGCCTTACTCTACATACTCTAAGATGCAGTGACACTGATCTTCTTGCTGTTTGTCAAAAAGCACACTTTATCTCCCAACTCAGAGAATTTTTTCATGCCTAGAATTCTCTTCCTCCTCATTTTTACCTCCTGGTTTTCCTGGCTTCCTTCAAGTCCCAACTAAATTCCTACCTTCTGCAAGAAGGCTTTATCAATCTTCCTTAATTTAGTACCTTCCCTCTTAGATTAATCCCAATTTATCCTGTAAATATCTTGTTTGACATTGTTGTTTGCATGCTGTCTCCCAATTAGATTGCTAGCTCTTTGAGAGTAGGGAATTTGTGTGTGTGTACGTGCTCGCCTTTCTTTGTAGTCCTAGTACTTAGGACAGTTTCTGGAACATTGTAGGTGCTTAACAAATGCAGGTAGAGTTGACTGGACTTTTGTGTACTTCTGGGGTGAAAGGGGTCTCTTATTATAGTTTCTCATTGGATTTCTTGATCATAATTTGGTTTGGTGAAAAGTTCAGGTTTTTATTAGAATAGGTATGAGGGTCTTGGGTGGTCTGATTCCATTCAGGCAACCATCTTAGCTGAAAATTAGGACCTCTTTCTCTCGATGGGACAGAACCTTTGTACTGTTTCAGTACAACAGTTCTGAAAAAAACAGACAACTTTGATGTAGCCAAAAGCATATGTAGGCCCATATGCTGATTTTAAAATAAAATAAAATCACTTACATTATGGATAAACATTTGTTTAAGCTGCTTATTAAGCAGTGCAGTAAAGATAAGTGTGTATGATGTCTATTTAGATAATGGAGGTTGTGGGAGGGAGAGATAGGGAGAGGGGTGGACAGAGATTTGCCAAATCATGTACAGTCCAGAAAAACTTTCAAGTAAGAGGTAGGATTTCAGTGGGACCCATGTGCCACCCATGTTTGAGTTCACATGGATTAGAAGGAATATTTTTCAGTGATTTAGCTCAACTATTGGCATTTCAAATCCTTCATAACCTGGTTCAAACCTACCTTTCCAGACCTACATATTACTCCTCTTCACACACTCCATAATCCATCTAGTATGGCCTTCTTTTTGTTCCATATATAGGAAATTCCATCTTCTTCTGGTATTCCTTTACACAGATTGTCCCTCAGATCTGCTCTTTTCTTACTTTAGTTTCTTAATTTCCTTCAAAAGTCAACTTTAAACATTATCTTTGACATTAGGCTTTTTGACCCCCACCCCCACCCCAGCTCTTTCCCCAAAATTGCCTTGTATTTATTTGGTATATTTTTAAATGAAATTATATGTGTATATAGGAGGCAGATAGGTAGCTTGAGAGCAATGGGACATGAGTTCAAATCTGGCCTCAAACATTAGCAGTGTGACCATGAGCAAGTCACTTAACCTCTGTTTGCCTTAATGCACTTGAGAAGAAAATGGCAAACCACTCCTGTATCTTTGCCAAGAAAACCCCATGGACAGTATTTGCATGCTATGGTCGACAGGGTCACCACGAGTTGGGCACAGCTGAACAAGAACAATAACACAACAATAACATACATGTATGTGTTGTATCCCTTGATAAGAATGTAAGTTTCTTGAAGTCAGGGATGACTTCATTTCTATCTTTGTATCCCCAGCACCTACTGTAGTTCCCGACACATAAAAGGCACTTAATAAATGGGTGTTGATTGACTGAGCTGGTAAATCACTTGCCTTGGCTAATGCTTTCTGCTATACAATTTTACTGGGAACATCCAAGGTTAAAACTCAACTAAATTTAGATTAGTTTAAACTAAAGCAAAACTAAACTCAGTTTTGACCTTGCTAATAGACTAGGCAAAGAACATTCATTGAAATAACATTTGATTGGGACAGAATGAAAGTAAAGCAATGGAAAACCAGTATTAGCACCTATTCCCAAGTAAGTGCAACCTCATCTCTCTTTCCCACCTGGGTAGCCTAGGAAAACATCACATCTAAAGCAAGCAACTTTGAAATGGAAAAAGTATGGCAAAGTGAAGGTTGGGCTCTTCAACCATGCAGGGTCTCGACCTCCTGTTGGAATGACTTTGGTCTCCACAGTTTCAAGTACAGTAAGATGTTTCCATTCCTTCTCAGGTCTCTTCACCATACTCTCTACAGCTGATATAGCTACACAGCTGTTGTTCCCGTTCCTACATTGTACATTGCCATCACTGTCTGTTTTTCTCTTTGTTCACACGTTGGCCACATAACACCATAGGAAGTATGGTCTTACCTTTGTTCAATTAGGCCAAAGTCTTAGGACGCAGGGCCTCATAGAAAATGTAGTTTACTTCTGATTAGATACGCTTCTTTCATGTAAGTATTACAGAAATAATGGAAATTAAAAGAATTTCCAACATTTAGGAAGATGAAAGAAATAAGAGGAGTTATCTAAGTTTAAAGGGTTGTCAGGCAGAGGCATGGAGGCACAAGCAGTATGATTGAAGGGGAGAGAGAAATATGTTTGTATGGGTAGAGAACAGGACATGCATAATAGTGGAATTATATCAAATAGGCCGGGTCCTGTTGGCTGGTTTGACCTAGGAGCATGAAACTGAATAGGAACATTATATTGGCAAAATTTTTGTCTCTTTGGCTAATGCAGAAAACACATAGAATTAGTGTCTTCTTTAGCCTGGCTGTGAGGATAGAGGGGACCAGAGAACAATACAACCAGGCTTGCATATCTTTGAGTCTTTATCCAGGAAGTCTCCTATACCCACGTCTTTTCTGTAGAGCCCCAAAGTAGAAGCTTCAAAGGGCATTCCGTATTTGAAAGAGACACTGGAAGTGGAAAAGAAGGGAAAGGAGCTGAGCATAAGAATCTGCCCTGTTAGCTTCAGTTGCACTTGGATCAGTCAGAAGACAGAGGAATGCTGTTCAGACAGTGATCCTTTCCAAATAAACACCATGGAGTGTACGTAAAAGGATTTTCCAGCCAGACTAAATTTAAATGGCAGGCAGCATGCACAAGAGAAGGGAAGGGGAGGCAGGGGGGCAGAAAAGGCCTTAATTCTCATTCCTTTTCTCCTACTCTACAACTCTGTCTTGCTATTGCATAGAAGTCTCTGGGGGTTGAACAAATTAGGGAAAATGGTCAGAAGTATGTCCCTCTGTCCCTCCCACCCACATGGGCCAAGTCAGTTGATTTTAGCTCCAGGGACAGGGCCCCCTACCAGGATGGGACACGGAAGGCTGCTTTATTTTGGAGTCACCCTTGCCCTCTTGGCGCACCTCCAAGTCAGCCATTGATTCCAAGGATTCCCAGGAAGCTGGATTATTTCCAAGGCTGGCTAGGGCTTCAGTCTCATGTGCTGAGGTTTGCAGATCCCAGTTTAATCCCCAGTTACCCTGGGCTGAGCCTGGAGATGATTTGAGTCTACTGATTGGCTCTAAAATTGACCCATCAGATTTGAACCCACTGATTGGTTAAAAAAAAAAAATGACTTGGCCTCCTGTCATTCTCAAAAAAAGGGGATGGCTTAATGCCAGGATTCAACCCAGTTTAAATAAGGGGTCCTCAATCTTTTTTATGTCATGCCTCTCACCTTCCCAGGCAATCTGGTGGAGCTTATGGACCCCTTCTCAGAATACTGCTTTTAAATGCATAAAGTAAAATACATAAGATCACAAAAGAAATCAATTATATCGAAATACAGTTATCAAAATTAAAACAACAACAACAACATCAACAAAAAGTTCACAGACCCCACAATAAAAAACCCCTGGGTCATGTCATTATTTTGTTGCAGTTAAACATTCCTCCGAGGGTGGGGATAATAATGTTTAGAGGAGAAAAGGAAAGGAAAAAAGGCAATGTTTTCCTTCTCAGAGCTGATGTTTATCACAGCATACTTGGCACGTTGGTAGGCCATGTTTTGGTTTCCCAGATTTCAGAAAGGTTGTTATAAGGAAAGGGACTTTATTTCGCCTGAGAATTATTTTCTTTCCCCCTCACTAAGAGTTTTAGCAGCAAAATCCTAGAAGTTCAGAGCTAGATGAGACCAAAATGCCATTTTAGTCCATACCTGATGCATGAATCTCCTCTCAAATTTTCCTTACAGATGGCCATCCAGACTCTGCTGAGGGGAACTTACATCTCTCCAGGCAGCCCATTCCTCTTCCAACCTCCTCATTTTACAGATGAGGAAACTGTAGCCTGGAAAGGTTAAATGACTCATGTAACCTCTACTGAGGTTTATACAACAGAATAATTTTGGATTTATTTCACTTTTTTAACAAGCAGAAATTTTTCACCTAAATGAAAAACTGGGATGATGAAAATGGATCTGGGATATTTCCAAATTTGGAGGAGGAGCAGAACAGTGAAAGGACATAAGGAACTATTCCTGCTGCATTAAGGTTAGTGCATTACAGTTAGAGCATTGAAGACTGGGTACAAACTCTGACTATTGTATAGACCTGAGTCAAAACACACAGTTAGAAAAACATGGAAGCATAGGGCTATCAACAAATGGATTTTGCTAGGTTGGGGCAAAGACTAGATTAGTTCAAAGATGAAAGGTCAACAAAAATATATATAGTGATATAATTTAAACCTCCCTGGTTGAAATCTTACAAATGACCTGTAATATTTAGATTACACATTTCCTCTTTAATTCATCCCTGTTCTTGAAATCTTGATCAGTAATTGCCTAATTCAATTTCATACTTACTTTATAATTCCATTCAATATTCTTAATTAACAATTCAATATTTATAATCTATTTTTTGATAGGTACTAGGAGTACAAAGATGGAAGATGAGGGTCTTGCTCTCAAAGAATCTGGTAGGGGAGGGTGTGTGTGTGTGTGTGTGTGTGTGTGTGTGTGTGTGTGTATGGAAAAGATATATACACAGATATGTGTGGTAGACTGTATTGGAACAAAAGAGAGATCCAGGCAAAGTATGTTAGGAAAATTAGAGGTGGGAGAGTCATTTTCACTTGAGAGTAGGGCAGGGGATAACTCAGAGGTGGCATCTGAGGTGATCCGTGAAGCAAGAAAAGAATTTCACTGTTAGATGAGGAGAAAACACATTCCAGGCTTGAGGAATGGAATTCATGTTGGTAGAAGAGTTCAAAATAATAATGGGGTGCAGCTAGAATTTCAGTTGGGCTGGACCTTATATGTGTGAAAGGGTAGAGTAGAATAAGTCTGGAAGGCAATCAACTAAGCATATATTAAGCACCTACTACATGCCAGACACTGTGTTCAGCACTTGAAGGTGGCTGAGTGCCTTGAATAGGCCAAGGAATTTGTATTTTGTCTTTTCAACAACACAGAGTTACAGAAGATTTTTAAATTTTAAATTAGATTTTTATTTAATTTAAATTTTAAATTACATTTTAAAATTTTATTTAATTTTTAATTTAGAAAATAAAACGTGTATTTCCATAATATAGTTGAATTTAAAAAAAAAAGATGATTGTACATGGAACTGCAAATCTATTTTGTATAACTTGCTATTCCTTTTAAATATATAATAGTTATCATGTAAACTTTTTTTTCTTTTTCTTCCTTTCCCCCCACCCCAAGCTGGGTGGCAGCTGAGTGAAAGGTTGATTGGAGAAAAAACACTATAGACATAGAGAACTTTAAGGAGGTGATTATAATAATTCAGGCAGAGGTGATGAGGATCTGAACTAGGTTGGTTGCAACATGAGGGAAGAGAAAGAGAGAAATTCGATAGACATCATTGAGATAGAATTGACAGGACTTGGCAACTGGATGTGAGGCCTCAGGGAAAGAGAAAGATCAAAGAGGCTTATGGGTGTTAATAGACAGCTTGGTGAAGATGTCCTGTAGAAAGCTGGAGATTCAGGGGTAGAAGCCAGGAGAGAAGTACTGGTGCTGGACATTTAGATTTAGAAGTCATCTGCATAGAGGGTGATTACTGAAATCATGGAAGTGGAGGTGATCTCAAGGGAGAGAAGTCATAAGACAAAGCAGCAGAATACTTACACATTAAAGCTCTTAAGGACAGGAAACCAAGAAGGAACAGTCAGACAGACAAGAGATAATTAGGAGAGTAGTGTCACATAATCTGAGGGAGAAAAGAGTATCCAGAATAACAAAAACTCATATTCTGAAGAGCCTTTAGGGACCATCTAGCCCAACTCATACCTTACCATTACAACTATGATATTTGGGGCACTGAAAGTAGTCAAACACAGCTCATGTCCTACCTTCCTTAAGTCTACAGAAAGACAGCATGACACTGTTACTAACTATCCAGTGAAGGAGTGCAATATCTGAGTTGTTCACCAGGTGGAGTGCTACTCGAGTCATCGGTGTAGTAATTATCTCAGTTCCTTCGTTGGCTCATGAGTAGGAAAGCCTTCCAAAAGGTTGCAGTGTGCCTTCTAGCCGCTAGAGAGTGCTCAGAACATAGATACTTAGATCCTCCCCCTACTGTCAAGTCTGTAATCCAGCAGCATTGCTAAGTATTTCAAACCCTTGTGACTGCTCTAGAGGGTTCTAGAAAATGAAATGGAGTATTTCTCCCCTCCCAAACATAAGTTATAAAACTTTAGCTTTTCTTTAGCATTTCTAGGTCTCCTGCCTGATACCTGAATATGATACCTTTCTCTAGTCATGACCCCATGATGTTGGCAAAGGTCAGATATTCAAAATAATGGGATCGCATGATTTATTGAACGTAGTGAAAAATGAAAGGAAATGAGTGCTCCTGAGGAGGGACTGGGTGGGGGAACATCAAACTTCCCCACCATCCTAGCCCAGATCTTTCTATGGAGTGGAAGGGGACTCATGAACCACATAGACCCGCTGTTCATGGATACCGAGTAAGAGGAGAGACTATGTCCAGGAACCCAGCCCCAGACAATATTGGAAAGCAGGAGAAGAGTGATGGGAGAAATCATCTACTCCATCCCTGTTCAGCAGCCGGGGGTTCTCAGTAGCAATCAGGCACCCTTCTCACACACCCTTCTCACACACTGGTCCCTGTCTCTGCTCCAGGATCTGAATGGTCTTAAAGTCATTCTCATCTGCTCTGTGTACGGAGGTAACAACAGCAGGAGCTCACTGCAGCCACTAGAGCCCCAGCTCCTGTTTCAAGCCCAGAGATTCGAGTTCAATGACAGATACAAGCACGGCGGCTGTTTCCCTTTAAGGTCATTGTGGCGCTCAGGAAGTCCGAATCAGGTGGGCAGCACGTGGAAAAAGAGGCGATCTATATGTCAACCCGCAGATCTTATGTCCCTTAAAGCTACTGCAAGGATTTCTTCCACTCACCAGCCCACATTCCCTGCAAATCCTGCTGAGCAGGAACGAGCAGCTGCCCTCTTGGGTACATCATGATCATCATAAAACTCTTCACCAATCTCCCTCTCCCCAAATCATCGTCACCTTGGCTCCAGAGAAGAAGAATTCAAACACTGTGTGACCCTGAGTCAGTCACTTAACCTCTATGTGCTTCAGTGTTCTTATCTGTAAAATGGAGACAATAACAGCACCTACCCCCCCAGGGTTATTGTCAGGATCAAATGAGACAATACTTGTAAAGCATTTAGCACAGTGCCTTTTTTATATAGCACACAGTAGGTGCTACATAAATGTTAACTATTATTATTATAAGAGGCCAAGGCAGGCATATGCCTTACAGCATTAAGAATGTCCTTCACAATATCTCCAGTAGGTGATCAATCAGCTTTTGCTTGAATATCTCTAGTATCAGGGGAGGAGACAACTATGTCCCCAAGGAACTCATTCTACTTTGAGACAGCTCTAATTGCTATTTTTCCTTATATCAAACTTAAATTTGTCTCTGGGCAAATCTCACCTATCATTCCTAGCTCTGTTCTCTGGGGCTGAGCAGAACAAATCTAATCCCTCTTTCACATCACAACTCATTAAATACTCTAATGCCAGCTATCACATCCTCAATAAGCCTTTTCCAGGTTAAACATCTCCAGTTCCTTTCTCCTGACAGGCCTCATATGGTATGGTTGGAAGACCCTTCACCATCCTCCCACAGCTTGTCGATGCTTAATATTTAATAACTAATTAATTACATATTACATATTTAATATTTAAAATATGGTTTCTAGGACTGAACAGTCAGATGCGGTTTGATCAAGGCACATCAGCTGGCCATATCCGGTGCTCTGGACACTGTTCTTCTCTCGAAACAGCCTAAGATTGATCACGTTAGCATTTTTGGCTACCAAGCTTCACTGTTGATCCATATTGATTGACAATCAGGGGTTGGCAAACGATAGCCTGAGGGTTGAATTCAGTGGGCTTGCTGCTTTTGTAGGCTGGCAGCTAAGAATAGTTTTTACTTTTTAAAAAATTTAATAAATCTTTATTTTAAAATGTAAAAACCATTCTTAGCTCTTAGTCCCACAGCAAGGGTAGGGTGGAGTGGGGGCGGGGCCTCAGTCCATGCTTTGACCTTGAGCTCTTGGTCCTATTTGTTGATCCTTCTTCCTCTAAGATTCTTTGACTATTTTCATACACACTGCTGTATAAACACACTTTCTCCATCTTGTACTATCATTTTGTGAAGCCACGTAGGGTTCAACAGCAGTGTTAGCTATGGCCTAGGATTCTAGCCTAGGAAGATCTTTTTGGCTAACTTTGTTATTCAGTAGCATATCACTGGGGCAGCTAGGTGGCACAGCGGATAGAGTACCAGGCCCGGAGTCAAGAAGACTCATCTTCCTGAGTTCAAATCTGGCCTCAGGGACTTACTAGTTGTGTGACTCTGGGCAAGCCACTTAACCCTGTTTGCCTCAGTTTCCTCATCTGTAAAATGAGCTGGAGAAGGAAATGGAAAACCATTCTAATATCTTTGCCAAGAAAATCCCAGATGGGGTCATGAAGAGTCATATGGGACTGAAAAATGACTAAAAAACAGCAACATATCACTAGAGGAGGTAGCTATCCCTTTCAGTTTTGTTTCATTGGCAAATATGCTAAGCATTACACCTATACTTTCATGGGAGTAATTTACAAAACTATCAAAAGCACAGAGCTAAAAATGGATCTCTGAGGTCTTTCAGTAGAGACCTCCCTCTACAGTGACATTGACCCATTAGTAACTACTCTTTGGGTCTGGGCGTTCAGACGATTCTGAATTCTTTTATTATCTTACAGTCTATATGTCTTCATCTTGCTATGAGTATGGCATAAGAGAGTTTTTTCAACTGCTTTGTTGAAGTCCAAGATAACTATACCTACTACCCCAAAAACAGAAATGGCCTTAGTCTGGCATGACTTGATCTTAATGAAGCCATTCAAGATTGTTTTGATCATGACTTCCTTTTCTAGGGATTTACAAGTCATAACTTTTTTTAAAAAAATCTGTATTTTTGCCAGAAATTTGCCAAGTCTATTGGTCTACTATTAGAAAACTCCCCCCACTATCTTTAAAAAAATATTAACAATTTCTTCTTTTCAACCTCTCCTCCATGATCTTTTTTTATAATAAATTTTATCGATATCTTTTTTTCTTACATTTCTTTTATTTCCAAATATAACCCCATTCAGATAGCCATTCTTTGTTGATAAATAGTAAAAAATAAAGAAGGAAAAAACTATTCAGCAAAACAAATCTGTCCATGAATCAAGTCTGTCCATAGTTTCCTCGTGGCCCTCTTATAAAAGAGAGGGAGGTATATTTCCATAGCTTTCTTCAGAGCCAAGCTTGGTCATCATAATTACGTAGCATTGTTTTGATTTTTCTTATTGTTGTCATTTCCATTTACATTATTGCAGTTACTGTATATTGTTTTCCTGTTTCCATTCACGCAGATATGCTTCTCTGCATTCATTATGTTCATTGTTTCTTATAGCACAATAATGTATTACATCACGTTTCATTTACCTCAATTTATTTAGCCATTCCCTAATTAATGAGCATCTACTTTGTTTCCAGTTTTTTGCTACCATAAATGCTTACATATATATATTACTGCATATGCAACCTTTCTTTCTTTTTGACCTCATTAGGGGTATATCCTCGCAGCAGGATCACAGATACAAGGATATGGACATTTTAGTTATCTTCTTTGAATAAATTGCTTTCTAGAGTGACTGGACCAATTAGCAATTCTACAAAGAGTGCATTATTGGACCTCTTTCCACAGCCTCTCTCACATTGATTTTTCTCATCTTTTTCATCTTTGCCAATTTCCTGAGTGTGAGGTTAAAAACTCAAAGTTCTCTTTGATTTTCATTTTTCTTATTTTTAGAGATTTGGAGCGATGTTTCCCATGGTCTTTCATAGTTTGCAATTCTTCTTTTGAGAATTGTTTGTTCATATCCTTTGACTGTTCATTGGAGATTGGCTTTTGATCTTCTATATTTTTGCTGTCTCAGTGGTCTTTTAAAGATTATCGATGATGGTTTGTCAATCACATCTTATAGTTCTTATAGTACAAGTAGTTCAACATAATAATAATATATGTACATATATACGATTCTAGGTACTGGCAGTGTAATATAAAGTTTAGATAAGATATGGTCCATATCATGGTATATTACATATATATGTATATTATATAAATTATTAGAAAGTTAGAAAAGAATGTAAGGCCTTATAAGGAATCTACTAATGTTTCAAACTCCCAACTTGGGACTTAGAATGACTGAGGGAAAAACCTACCTACTGCACCACATTTAATTGGCAAAAGACCCCAGTTCATACAATGTTTCACCTTCCCAGCTCATCCAGCCATTCACCCAGGCCATCCTACCATCTTCTTGATGCCTTGTGCATTATACCCCTTGCCTCTGCCCTCTTCCCTTCCCTTTGTGCCCCTTCCCATTCCCCCAACTCTTTACACTTTGTTTTTGGGCAGAACAATCAACTTAATAGTACCATTGCTCTATTGCTTTTGGAAGGGGCTTGTCAATTGACATGCCTATGATCCCTTTGATCCCCCAATTTATCAACCCTGTAACTTCCTAGACATTTCCCTGGCTACCCTTACCCTATATATGTTGTGCTCCCCATTATTATATGAGGTCCTCGAGGTTAGGGACTGTCTTGATTTTTGTATCTCTATATACCTTGTACTTAACACATATTAGCCTTAGCCCCACATGTAGGGATCACTCAGTAAATGTTTTTACATCGATCTCATCATTCATAGGGAAAGTTGTTTCTCACCTATTTTTTTGCAATAGGGGAAGATATTCTGGGGTGACATTTAAGTTGGGCTTGAGTAGAGTTCAATAGGCAAAGATAGGAAAGGTATTTTATGTTTGAGGAGCAGCCCAAGTAAAAGCATGGAGATTTTAAGTAGTGTCAATGCTGCAGAAAGTTCTTGGAGAATGAGGTCTTGGAAAAGGCTATTAGATTTAGCGATTGGTGATAGTTGCTGTCATTGGTGACCTTCAGGTAGCAGTTTCAGTAGTGTGATGGGGTTGGTGTACAGAGATTGAGAAGAGATGGGTAATAATAAACTCAATTCAACACACATTTATTAAGTGCCTACACTGTACAAGACATTTTCTAGGAGAGATACTGCAAGTATAAAGAGGAAAATGAAACGTTCCCTACAAGGAGCTTATATTCTATAGGAACTAGAGGGAAAGGAAGCAATAAGTATAGGCTATTTTTATTTTTAAGAATTTAACAGTAAAGGGGCAAAGAGCTATGGGACAGCAAGTTGAGGGGATGATACAATAATTTTTTTTTTAATTTAGAATTGAGGAAAGTTGAGAATGTTTATAACTAGAGAGGAAGGAGCCAGGGTGGAGAAAGAGACAGATAGAAACAGAGACAGACAGAAGAACAGACAGAGACAGACAGAGAGAGGGAGGGAGAGAAAGAGGGGAGGGAAAGGCAGAGAGAGAGACAGAGAGAGACAGACAGACAGACAGACAAACAGTGAGAGAGAGAGAGAGAGAGAGAGAGAGAGAGAGAGAGAGAGAGAGAGAGAGCTTCTGAAAGGTAAGTAAGGAAATAAGACCAAGGGAAAGGGAGGGAGAAGGAAAGGGGAATTTTCTTTGGCGAAAGACAGCAATCTTATCTCCTGATACTGGAACAAAGGAGAAGAGGAAGGTAAAGACCTAGGGAGGTTTCACATTGTGGAGAAGGGATGTTGAGTGAGTACACAAAGGGTGGTCTCAGTCTTCTCAGTCACTTGAAGGCTGAGGTCATTAACTAGGAGAGGTTATGGTGGTGAAGTTGGGAAATGGAGGAGAAATGAAAAGGATGAGACTGAAGAGTGTGATAGGGAGTCATTTGAAGATGAATAAAAAGTATCATTGTGCATTGGTGAGGTCCTTTGAGGTCAGAAAATAGGAGTTTGTTGTGAAATCAGTTTGCATATTTGGGTAACTTTCTCCAGAAGGCTCAGGGGTAGGAGAGGAGATGGCTTACTGTAGAGATGATCCAAGGTCAGGGATTAGCAGTGCAGGAATTGTGGAGGGTATTCAAGGCTATAGAAGGCAGCACTATTGGGTCAAGGCTATGAAGGGAGGAAAGTAAAACCTGGAAGGGGTATTGGACTGGGAGGCTAGGAAGAGATTGAGGGATTAATGTTCTCACGAAGATAAAAAATGTGGTCTGGAGGAGTAAGCCTAGATTTGGGACAGGATGAATCAGTGACCAGAAGATAAAATTTCAGATGATGAGATCTTGGAAGGGAGCTGGTGGGCAAGTTGTGGTTAAAAGTGTAGCCACCCTTTGGATGGTTGAGGCAGAGTGAAGGTAAAAGTTGTAGTGGTTAGGGAGACTAGGGTGTTGGAGGGGGATGTGATGTAAAAAATGCATCTACTAAGATAATAAGAGGGGATGCAGTGAGAAGGAAGATTTTGAGCCAGGTACTGAAGTCATCATTTGAGTAAAGTGGGAGAGTGACCTATAGGTCAATAAATACTGAGGACGTCAGTCTGGACAGGGTGATATAATCTTCCCACAGAAGTCAGCCTACCAGCTTAGAGCCCAGGGAGGGGTCTTCTGTGTACTGATCTGTTGTGGAGATTTGATTGTGATAGCCTGTGCATTTCATTTCCTCTTTCCTATTCTGGCACTGATTGAATGCCTGTCAATTCTATAGGGGCAGGCTTTAAAAAATATAAAAGGGGGAGGGGAATAGAATTAGAGCTTAGAACAACTTGTCCCATAAGGCTCAGATGAGTCATCTCCACAATAACGAACAATGTGTCAGCCAAAGCCAAAATGATGTGTAAAAGGTGCCATCCATTATTATTCTGGAGGCGATCTGACTACCAAGGACACTCATTAATTTATTATAGGGCTGATTGATTCCTCCATCTATTACCCTGTGTAAATCAACAGGACCTAGACTTGTTCGCTATCCTGAAACTACAGTAGTGTGCATTTCAATGAAGCTGAGTTAGCCTAGCATAATAGATTTTTCTATTTCTATTATTATTTTTCTATTTCTGTTATTACCTATTAATAGGTAGTAATGCTACCCTGTCCCTCCCCTGAACCTTCCAGTTCTACTCATGCTTTTCTTAAAATTGACGCAACTAGCTAGCTAGGTGGCAGAGTAAATAGAGCATAGTGCTCCAAGTCAAGAAAATCTGAGTTCAAATCTTGCCTCAGCATATACAAGCTATATCACACTGGGCAAGTCACTTAAACTCTCCCAGTTTGTTTCCTCATCTGTAAAATTAGGAAGTTGGACTAGATAAAGCTCTTTCTAGGTATAAGTCTATGATCCCACAATCCTATTACTTCTTTTTTTTTCCTTTTTTTGGTTAGGCAATGGAGTTAAATGACTTGCCCAGGGTCCCACAGCTAGTAAGTGTTATATGTCTGAGGCCGGATTTGAACTCAGGTCCTCCTGACTCTAGGGCCAGTGCTCCATCCATTGCACCACCTAGCTGCCTCAATCCTATTACTTCTGAAAAGGCCGGGAAATAGTGAAAGGTCATGCTTTGACATTGGGGCATCAGTAGGAGGGTCACAGTATGTCATGTTGGGTTTGTGTGTTCTGTTGTTGGTATCCTTTGAACGAGAAGATCCAGACTGGTTCCTCTTCTCTCAAGTACGCATGCTAAAACATGTTCTAACTCTGACCTACACTGGGTTCTATACCAAGATGCTAATATATTTTCTTTGAGTTTTGACTCCAGCTCCCAGATTTAGGAACCATACAATGTTTTTAACTCTCAAGAAAAACAAAAGGACAAAAGAACAACAACAAAAAAGGATAATATATTGATTGCCATGGTTTCCATGTTCATATTCAGATTCAAATCAGGGTCACCCAAGTTCTATGAAAAAAACCTCCAGGATTCTCCCAAAAACTTCAAGGAGGGAAATGATGAAACCTATCCAAGGTACTTTCTGAGACCACATAAGAGTAGGCAAACAGGTGGCCTTTCTTTAGTCCATTTCTCTGCTTCTCTCCTCCCTTCTGAGAGACAAGTGATTGGGATGTGAGGGGAGTGGGGAAGGAGGTAGGGTGTGTGTGTGGTTGCTACAGTAACTGAGGAGTGCTTGTTATGGTCCACAAGTGACTCTGCCTGGTGCATTGTTCTCTGAATTTTTAAAATTATCATAATAACAAAGCATGAACAGGTGTAATTGTGAAGTATGGTGGAGAGGACACTGAATTTGGAGTCAGGAAAGACCTAGTACTGAAGCTTGCTGCCAGCCTGTACTTGCTGTATGATTTTAGGCAGGTCACTTAACCTCCCTGACTCTCAATTTCCTCATCTGTTATTTCCTTTTGTGCCCGTATCCCTAGTGCCTAGCACAGTGCCATGCATATAAATGATACTTAATAAATGTTTCATAGTTTGGATTAAATCTATAAAATAGAGATAATAATGAGCCTGTACATACCGGGTTGTGAATATCAAATGAGTTTATGTATATAAAGCATTTTGCAAAGCTGAAAGACTATACATGTCAGCTGTTAATGATGATGGTGGTGGTGGTGGTGAAATGCACTTGAGTTTTTTTCAGGTAAGATTGTGGCAGAATATTAGTCATTTCAATGAAGTTGCTAAATATCTTGGAGACCTGGTGCCTGAAATTGATCAAGCCTTGTTCTATAGTATAGCAAATTGTGCTATAGCAAGGTTCCACTAAGATAGCCTCCCAGTCCAATACCCATTCCAGGCTTTACTTTCCTCCCTTTGTAGCCTTGACCCAATAGTGCTGCCTTCTATAGCCTTGAATACCCTCCACAATTCCTGCCCTGCTAATCTCTGACCTTGGATCTCCTCTACAGTAAGCAATCTCCTCTCCTACCCCTGAGACTTCTCGAGAGTTACTCAAATATGCTGACTGATTTCACAACAAATTCCTATTTTATGATCTCAAATGGATCCTCACCAATGCACAATGATACTTTTTATTTACATTTCTTTCTTTCTTTTCATTTCTCCTCCATTCCCCAACTTCACCCCCAAACCTCTCCCAGTTAACAGGGATGCTTATAGAAATAAAGTTTCTTGGTGGATTGAATTTTTTGTTTAGCCTTTTTGTTCCAGATGCTTGAGGAATTGAGTAATAAGAAACAAGCCTGGAAAGGTAGATTTGAACCAGATTGTGAAGGCCTTTAAATGTCAGGGTGAAGAATTTGTATTTTATCTTAGAGAACATAGGGAGTTAATGAAGTCATTTGAGAAAGGAGGTGATATGGTCAAAACTTTATCTTAGGAAGCTTACTTTGGCAACTTGTATGGAAAATGGACTGGAGAGAGGGAGGCACTGGAAACAGGAAGACTAAATAAGAAGTTATGCAATTGTCCAGGCAAAAACTGATGAGAGTCTAAACTAATGTGGTGACTAGTTTACCATATGGAAATGGAAAGTAGAGGGTAGGGACAGGAGATGTCATGGAAGGAGAGTTGATGCATATGACAGGGGATGAGGGAAAGGATTCCCAAGGATGAGTCAAGAATGACTATAAGGTTCTAAATGAGGGAAATGATTATTACTGTTTTATATTTATAACTAATTATTGAATTAGAACCAAGGATTTTCCCCTTCCTATTACCTCATTCAGAAATCAGCACCTGTAGATTATCCAGCTAGCCTTTGAAGGGCAGGGCTGATGATAAGATGAAATATTGGGTGAGAAGAACCCAACTGGAAAATTTAGATCTGATCAAAAGGTAAAGAAATTCTAGTTTAGGTGACCTGGTGGGTTCCAGCCTACTGTGTTTTAGTCAGACAGGTCTGGGTAGAAGTTAATTCCCACTTTTGTCTAGATTACCCTAGATGGCGTGGTATGGGTATAGATAAGTCAGAGTCACATCTCCCAGATCCTGATTAGAATAATCCCACCCCTCATTATAATATTCACTCTCTCATTACTTATTAACAATCAAAGTTGTTTTCCACCCTCAGAAACATCCCCTCTTCCACGGGCATATAAGCATTGAGTGGGTTCTACAAGGGGTCTTTGGTTTAAGAGAAACAGTTAAATGACCCTTTTATTAATTATCTGCTAACCATAATTAATAAAATGATTAATTACCTAAAAACTATGCCTCTTAAACTTTTTAGACATCACATAAATCTAGGTGAATGGAAGGAGGATGGTATCCTTAACAGAAACAGGGAAGTTGGAAGAAGAGAAGGTTTATGGGAAAGATAATGAGTTTCTTTTTGGATATATTGAGTTTAAGATGCTGATAAAATCAACATCTGGCAAACAGATACATATATGGAACTGGAGTTCATGAAAGAGATTAGGGCTAACTATATATATGTATATGTGTATATGTGAATCATGTACACAGAGGTGATCATTGAAACCATGAGAATGGAAGAAGTCATATAAAGGAAGGAGTATAGAAAGAGAAGAAAAGAGGATCAGGAGGAAAGAGATGAGTGATGATGATTCAATGTCATCAAAACAAGAGAAGAAAAAGAGGTGAACAGGGTGGTCAGCAGTGTCAGAATCTGCAGAGAGGTTAAAGAGGATTAAAAAAATCAGCCAAAATTGCTGCTAATGCTGGAGAGAGCACTTTAATTAAGTGGATAGGTCAGATTGCAAGGGGTGAGAAACGAGTGAATGATGAGAAAGTAGAAGCACCAAGAGTAGCTGACTTTCTAGGACTTTGACTCTGAAAAGGAGAAAAAATATAGTATGATGGTTTGAGAGACAGTAGGTGATAGAATAAAGGATGCAAACAAAAGGTTTGGTCTTGTCAGTGGAGAAGGGCCACCTCTGCCTCAGAGACTGAGGAACAAAGGAAGAAAGGAGGAAGGATGGTATAGAGTAGTTTTGAGGTGAGAATTGGGGAGCAGAGAATGCTTAGAGAAAATGGCCTTTGTTTTCTCAGCTATGTAGGAGGTTAGGTCCTGTGCTAAGAGGAGTAGGGAGGTGATGGTACAGGAGTCTTGAGGAGAGAGAAGGTTTGGAATAGAATCTTCAGGGAATGTGTCAGAGAATCAATAAGGAGACTGTGAAAGGACTGCTCTGGGGCCAGTAGCGATGAGATAACCTGAATATTTAGTGGACCAAGTTGGGGCACAATTGTTCTACTTTCTCTAGTGACATCTGGCACATAGTAGGAGATAAACAAATGTTTGTTGGCTGACCTACTGACTAGTATTAAGTAGCATGGAAGTAAGGACAGGGAAGATAGATGGTGGGGACAAAGTGGCACTGAGGTTTGGCAAGGTCAAAGTATTTATAGAACAAGGGAGCATGCTTCCAAAGAGAAAATAGTAGATAGTTGAACCAGCTGACTATGTTCACATTGTAGAGGGATAAATGTGAGACCAGAGAAAGAGTGAAGGATTGGGAGATGTGCTTTTCCACAGCTATCCACATGGAAGAGAGATTGGCAGCCAAAGTGAGAATGAAGGATAGATTTAAAAGGAGAGAAGTAGGGGAACCAGAGAAAGGGAAGTAGGTAGCTAGGTAGGTGGCTAGGTAACAAGCATTGAGAGAAAGTCATGTTCAGATAGAAGACTTCCAGAACTCCAGATCATGGAGGAAGAGCAATTATTAGAGATGCCTGTGGATAGCTGGGGCAGAGTGGGAATATAGGTTATAGAGTTTGAGAAAGTTGATGTACTAAGCATCAAGGTATTTGAAGGGATATCTATCTATCTATTTATCTGTCTATATATATAATAACATATATATACATATTTATATATCTTGAAGTCCCTAAGTATGGGAACAGTAATTGGAGTGGAGAGGAAGAGTAGGGGTCAGGTACCGAACTGTTTGAGAAAGGAAGAAGATTAATCTGGAGGCTGGTAGATTATAGCAATGAAGATCTGGACTGAGTGCTCTAGACAAATAAGAGTAAACCTCAAAGGAGTACAGCTTGAGTAGTAGTGGTAGAGGAAGTGGCAATGAGAAGTAAGGAATATGCCTACCTACCCCAACAGAACTGGGCTACATTTTGAATGCAAATACTACTAACCCAGAGAAAAAGAGAAAAATTTCATTTGAAATAATTACAAAATGAATAAAATATCTGGGAGTTAATCTACTAAGACACATTTAGGATTGATAGAGATACAATTTTCAACCACTTTATACAAAAATAAAGGAAGATTTAAACTATTGAAGAGATATACATTATTCATTGTTAAACTGGATTAAATTAAATTAAGAATTAAATTACAATAGTAATCAAATAAATTTAAATATTTAGTGCTATAAAAACTATATAGGGATTGTTTTACAGAAGCAGAAAATTATAGAGGGGCTGTTTCATAGAACCAGAAAAACAATAGCAAATCTCATTTGGAGGAATAAAAGGTCAAGAATCACAAGAGATACCAGGAAAAAAGTAGGAACAAAAGAGAACCAGTATTATATTCTCAACAGTAATCATTGAAAGAATTTGGTACTAGTTAAACATATAGGAAAGTAAATCAGTGGAACAGATCAAATAAACAAAAAGCAAGAACAAATCCAGTGTCTCTTAAACCCAGGAACACAAACTCCTACAGGAAGGACTTTGACCTGCACACTGACTTCTGGAAAAACTGGAAAGCAGTTTGGCAGAAATTAAGTTTAGACCAGCATCTTATACAACATACTAAAATAAGCTCCAAATAGATAAAGGATGTGGATATGAGAGGATGTGTCACAAAACTATATCAACAAAAACAAAACCAAGGAAGACCAAATAGATAAACTTTTCAAATCTACAATTTTGGGGGAAAACTCATAAACAAAAAATAAAGGAGATCACAAAAGACAAAATATAAAATTTTGATGTTACAAAACTAAGAAGCTTTTTTCCATATAAGAAAATCAAAGTAACTAGAACAAGAGAAATAATTTATTGGGGAAAAATTTTTGAATCAAATACCTCTGATAATGATCTGATATTGAAGTTACATAAGGAATGGACTCAAACATATAAAATTTATAGCTATTTTCTAATAGTTAAGTTGTTGAAAGATATGAAGAGTTTTTAGAGGAAAAAATGCAAAATGATCAACAACTATAAAAACTGCTTCATATCACTAATAACAGAAGAACTGCAAACTATGAGGATTTAATTATCATTTATTAAATTTTCAAAGGTGATAAGAGATGGAAATAGTGAATGTTGGAGGGACATTGTTGGTAGGGCTGTGAATTAGTTCCATCATTTTGGAAAAGAGTTTAAAATTGTGCTAGAAAAAAGATTACACTTTTCCCATCCTTTGACCTGGTGATATGAACAGGCAGACAGTACAAGGAGGTCAAAGATAGAGGAAAAAGTGCTATATATATGCAAAAATATTTATGGCAGCATTTTTCTTGACAATGAAAAACTGGAAACAGAGTAGGCATCCAGTGACTAGAGAATGGTTGAACAAATTGAGGCTTCTGGATGAAATTAAAAACATTACTTCTGTAAGAAACAAATCTGAGGAATTCAGAGGAACTTGAGAATTCAGAGAAGACATATATGAACTGATGAAGAGTGATTTAAGCAGGAGCAAGAAAATAATATACACCATGATCACAGGGATGGAAAGGAAAACAATATTAAAATACACTATAACTCAAATCAATGCAGTATCTATTTTTAACTACAGAGGGATGATGATGAAATTTAAATGCACTCCTTTTGGAAGAGATGTGGTGGACTATATACATGAATGAAGCATATACTGTCAGCTACAGTTAATACGTGGTCTTGTTTTGCTTATCTGTACTTTCTGGCAAGTATGGATTCTTATAAGATCAGAGATGGGAGGCTATTGGGAAATTAAAGAAAATTTTAAGAACACTAATAAAACTTTAAGTTAAAAAAACTTAAACCTAAATTCAAACTTTCATGCACAGAATCAAAGAATTTGAGAGCTGGAAAAAACTTCAGCAGAGATCTAGTTCAAATCACACACAAAAGGAATCCCACTATACCATGCCCAATAAGTGGTTTCCAGCCTCTGTTCAAAGACCCTCTAAGGAAATTTCAAGAAGCCACTCCCCTCAAGGCAGCCCATTCTTTTTTTTTTAAGGTTTAATAGTATTTTATTTTTCCCCAGTTACGTATCAAGAAATTTTTTAGCATTCATTTTTACATGATTTTGAATTCCAAATTTTTCTCCCTCCCTCCACTCTTCTGAAAATGGTAGGCAGTCTGATATAGTTTATATATGAGCTATCATGTAAAAATATTTCCGTATTAGTCACAGTTGTGAAAGAAGAAACAGATCAAAAGGGGGAAAAATGAGAAAGAATAAGGTATGTGAAAAAAAAAAAAACTTTTGATCTGCATTCAGAGTCCATCAGGTTTTTATTTGTATATGGATAGCATTTACCTTCATGGGTCCTTTGTACTTGTCTTGGATCATTGTATTGCTGAGAAGAGGTGAGTCATTTATAGTTGGACATCACATAATATTGCTGATATTGTCTATAGTGTTTTCCTCGTTCTGCTCATTTCACTTTGCATTAGTTCATACAAGTCTTTCCAGGTTTTTCTGAAATCTGCCTGTTCATCATTTCTTATTGCACAATAGTATTCCATTACATTCATATACCATAGCTGGTTCAGCCATTCCCCAGTTGATGGGTATACCCTCAGTTAAGACAGCCCGTTCTGTTGGGGCTTGGATAGCTCTAAATGTTAAGCAGTTTTTCTTTACAACATGCCTAAGTTTGCTTTTTTAAACTACCACCTATTGTCCTACCCTCTGAGACCAAATAGAACAAGTCTAATCCATCCTTCATGTGACAGTTCATCATATTGAATTTTTCCCACTTGAAGACATCATATCCCTCCCAAGTCTTCCTTTCTCTAGACTACATAAGCCCATGGCTCTCATGTCATGGACTCTACACCCCAGTTGCCCTCCTGTTGACATTACCCATATCCTTCCTTAGGAACTTCTTAGGAACACAATACCTATGATGAGGTCTAAAAAGGACAGAGTACAGTGGGATTATCATTTCCTTATTCATGGAAGCCATGCTCCTCTCAATGCAACCCAAGATAGTATTAGCTTTTTTGGCTTCCACATCACACTGCTGGTTTAAGTTGAGTTGGCGGTCTACTAAAACCCCCAGATCTTTTTTCAGAACAACTGCTGGCAGACCATGCTCCCCACCCCCTTTGTCATCTTATACTTGTGAAGTTGATTTGTTTTTCTTTTGCTCAAGTGTAAGACCTGACATTTCTCCCTATTGCATCCCATCTTATTAGATTTAGCCCAATGCTCTAGCCTGGCAAGAATCTTTTCGACTCCTGACTTTCATCTGGTAGGTTCACTATCTTTCCCAACTTTGTGCCATCTGCAAATTCAATGAGCAAACCATCCATGACTTTATCCATGGATAAAAATGTTAAACAGCAGAGGACCAAGCATAAATTCCTTGGGTGCTCTACTGGAGATCTTTTGCCACATTGACGTTGAACTATGAACAACTACTGTATGAGTTCAGCAATTCCACCAATTCTAAATATATCTGACTCTATTATTGTCTAATCTATATCTCTCCATTTTCTCTACAAGAAGAGAATGAGATACTTTCTCAAAAACTTCGCTCAAGTCCAAGTTAGCTATAACCAAAGCATTCTCTTCACGTACTATTTTAGGGGATAAGAGGATAGAACTTGGAGTCAGGAGGACCTGAATTCCAACCCAGCCTCAGACACTTACCAGCTGTGTGACCCTGGGCAAGTCATTTAACCCTGTTTGCTTTCCCAAAAAATAATAAAATAAAAACAAGGGTGAAGTTAATGAGAGTTATACCTGGCTATGTACTATTTTAGAAAGAGACAAAGAACTCCCAACTACACAAATTACACCAATATTTAGCAAACTCCAATGTCAGGAAGTTCTCCATTATATTTAATTTGCTTAAATTTCAGTTTCCAAGTGTTCTAGCTTGGTTTTCAGTGTCTTCATGATATGCCATCATTTTCCTGACAGGTAGTTCTTAAGACATCTTTCTCCTTGCCATCCCACCACACTCCCCAGTGAATTTTGTATTCCATACTTCAATCAGTCACTGCTGATCCCATGTGACTATGGAGATCCACTGTGCTAACCTTAGATAAATGTCCCATTTCCTAGCTTCCAGATGAACAAGGGTTTGCCGATTTAGTGGGTTGGAAGGTGGAACATCTTAGTCCTTTCTAATGCAGAAAAGGAGAAAACTTGGGGATTTTCTGTGCATTCTTGGAAGGTTAAGAAAGGCAGAGCTTCAGTAGAAAGCAAGATTTCAGTTTATGGAAGGAACTTTAGGGAGAGAAAAACAGATCTATGTAAAAAAAAGCCTAAAGAAAACTCTTCTAGGGACTGCTGGTGCTGAGGAGAGCATGAAGGAGGAAGGAAGGCTTTCCACTCACATTAATTGCCAGACAGAAGGAAAAGAAAAATAACATGATTAGCATGTTTCCCCTCCTTCCTAGACTGAAATGACAGAAGTGAAGCAATCTGCTGTTTGTGCAGAAAGGGCACAGGGGAGGAGGGAAGGGAACATCTGCTGTAAGAAACTGCTTTGAAAATGGAGAAGGCCCAGAGTGCCATCCATCCACAAAAAAGGAGAGAGGTCGGAGGGAGGGCTGAGAGAGGTTTGGACAGCCAACTGTCAAGAAAACCCCAAGCTATCACTGGGCTTGGGGGATGAGAGCAAATGGTGTTTTCTCAGTCAATTAGACATCTTTTCTATTTTATGTGCATGGGTGGGTTGGTAAATATTTAACAACTGGCTCTCCAGGAAAAAAAGAAACCTGTATGCCTGACACACTTTTAAGTTTAATTTGCATCATAACATTTTTTCCATCACTTTCTTAAGTCTTAGGCAATCAACAAAATGATGCCTCAAGCCCTGATTTGTAGTTTGCTGATTTCTGAGGTAGAAACGCTCATACTGAGCTCAGATGCCAAGTGGATTCGAGCTGGCTCCAGCCAAACCTGGACTGCTAGGCTAGGGATACAGAGACAATGATGAAAAGGTACCTTGCCTCAAAGGACACTACAATTTGTGGGGGTGAGGGAAGAAGGGAGTAATACAACCCTCTTTCAAAGCTAATTCAATTAAATTCAGTGCCACAGACCTGTATTATGCAGGGACCACTGTGCTAGACAGTATCAGGAGTAAGGCATGGTCTTCACTAGCCTATTTATACAAGCTCCTTCTCCTCAAGAGCCTTATGCAAATAGGCTAGTGGGGGGACACACAACTCATTTAGGTGGAAATGTATCCTGAGGTGCTGCAGGGACAAGAAGACTACCCATAGTGTGGGCCTCTTACTCTTTCCTGCCCTCCTTGATTTAGGCTGTCCTTTGCCCATCTGGGTCAGATGACCTGGAGAAAAAACACAGAGTTGCTCCTTCTTCTCCCCAGGCTTCCCAGACTGCACCTCGGCATTGGACAGCCCAGCAGAGCAAGTGCCCTGGGGTACTCTTTCCCTCCAGTCTTCCCATTAATGTTTTCTTCTTTCTTCTCCCCTCCTAGATGGACACTGAGTTTCTCCCCTGCTCCCAGTGCCAAAAGTCCAGAGTCCTCATTGTCCTTGGACCCTCAGGCCTTCTCCCCTTTTCCCAATGGTGTTGGGCTGGAAGAATATGTATCTGGTATAACTGAGGTAAGAGAAGCATTGGATAGCCTTCACACCGCTGCTCTGGATGAGCCTTTTCTTGCCTAATTTGGCATGGCTACCCTTAGGTTGGAAGGAACCATGAGAGAAGCTGCAGGACAGAGGTCCTGCTGGGATGATCAGTGAGTCTTCAACTAAAATCCTCCAGTAAAATGGAGGTATTCCAGGACTTACCATCTTCCCTGTTCCCTACCCTCCAGACCCTCAGACATAGTCATCTGATCTGCCCATGACTCTAAGGATCCTGCACCTTGCCATCTGTACCACTGCTGTGCTCTTAGGATTTCCGAACCTTTCTGTTTCCCTATAGTAGAAATCTCTCTCTCTCTCTCTCTCTCTCTCTCTCTCTTTTTGCTTTTTGGTGAGGCAATCAGGGTTAAGTGACTTGCCCAGGGTCACACAGCTAGTAAGTGTCAAGTGTCTGAGGCCAAATTTGAACTCAGCTTCTCCTGATTTCAAGGCCGGAGCTCTATCCACTACACTACCTAGCTACCCCTGGTAGAAATCTCTTGTTTTCTTTCTCAGAGTGTGAGTTCCTTGAGAGCTAAGATTATCTAGATTTTTCTATTTGTTTCTCCAGTGCTTAGCAAATAACTGCTTATTAGATACTTGTTCATTCATTCATTCATTCATTCATTCATTCATTCATTCATGCAGTGGCATTAGTAGCTTACATGGCTCAAGTATGACCTGCTTCTTGCAAGCCTACAGAGAAGTAGCTGGTTTCTTTAATTAATTAGTTAATTAATTAATTAATTAACCAGAAAGGTAGAGTTGTATAGAATTTAGCCACCAGCTGGTTCTACACACAAGGTGTGTGGTGGTTCCATTAGGGTGTACACTAGTGTGCCTGTGCAAACCTCCACAAAGGTTGCAATTTCATCACTGCCCATCAGCCGATAAACTCAGGCTGCTTCCCACCTTCCAGAACTCCTAGGGCTTGCAGAGCTTAGGGCACTGGCCTTGATTCAATATTGACCTAAGAAAAATGGAATGTCATTCTGATTCATTAAAATTATGGAAATCTTGATTGACTCATGCCCCATGCCATTTCCGGGAAACCTCTTGTCTTTTCCACCAACCTTATGCATCAGATCTAGGTAACTGACTCTTTAGGAGCCATATAGTTGTTTAAAATAATGAAGTTAAATTGCCCTATTGCTTGCCAAGTGCTCCCCTCTGGGAGAATGCTTCATTCAATCATCCACCCAGATCTCTTCCCAGGCTCAGAAGGATCCGGAAAGAGATGAAGGGCAAATGGATTATAGATTTGGAACCTGCTTGGATTAGTTCTACAAACAACAGGGACTCGGGGTAGATGCTAGGGGTTGGGATCAGTCTCTTGGCCTGATCTCAGCAGCTCCTCAGTTTTCACAGCAGGTGCCTCTGGTCTTGATCCAATGGATTCTGCCTGTTCTTGGGCATCTCTCTTGCCTCAGACAAGCCATGATCTTGTGTCTGCCCCAGGGTCTCTACCTTAGAATCTTTACCTCTACCATGGCAGTTCTTCAGCCTTTGCCATTCCCTTCTCATAATGTAGCGGCGGCCTAGGAGTAGTAGTAGCAAGTAGCTATTAGAAGGCAGGCTGAATGCCAAGCACCCTATTAGTAAAGGTTCGATGTTGGGACAGAATGAGGCACTTGCAAATCGTTGAATAGTTAACAAAAGGAGGATTACTTTGCCCCAGTGCAGCAAGGATGTGCAACAAGGAAATGGTGGCATTTTAACCTCCTTATCTCCATATGGAAATACATATGGTCCCTAGTGCAGTGACTCAAGGTGGTCTTTGGGTAAGTACCAAGTTGGAGGGGTCCTGACTCCATGGCAGTGGCCTGACGTGACCGCCTGGGAAGCTGTGTCCAGAGAGGCAGCGGCAATCAAGTTCCAGGGACAGTTTTATTGCCTTTTAGGGAAAACTGTTCCTTGTTGTGGGGAAATGGGGAACTCTGGTCACATCACAGTGGCAAATGGTGGCCACCAGCTGTACTATCAGCTTTCTATCTTTCCTTGTTCTTTGCTCCCAGTCACATGGAAAGAATGGATTGGACTGGAATAACAGACCAGCAGTCCTCCCCAAAGGCAGCTAGATGGTACAGTGGATAGAGCACTGGGGTGGAGTCAGAAATACTCTTCTTCCTGAGTTCAAATCTGGCCTCAAGTACTTACTAGCTGTGTGACACTAAACAAGTCACTTCACCATGTTTGCCTCAGTTTCCTCATATGTCAAATGAGCTGGAGAAAGAAATGGCAAACCACTCTAGTATCTTGGCCAAGAAAACTCCAAACGGGGTCATGCAGAATTAGACAGGACTGAACAACAACAATAACTCCTAAGGCTAATGCCCTGTAATCTCAGATTTCAAAATCTTACACCCTATAATCTAAACAATTTGTTTAGGAAACTCTTCCCTTTGACCAAAGGCTTCCCTGATCCACCTGCTTTATATAAGAAAAAAAAACTCGCTAAAAATTAAAGCTGTCCAAAAATGTAATGGGCTGCTTCAGGAGGTATGAGTTCTTTATCAGTGGAGCTTCAAGAAAATGTGGGAACAATAACAACAACAACAACAACAATAATAACATTATTCAGCACTTACCATGTCCCAAACACGATGCTAAGCCTTTTACAATGAATATGTCATGTGATCCTCACAACAAGCCTGGGAGGTAGGTCTTATTATTATGCCCATTTTAGAGATGAGGGAACTGAGGCAAATAGAAATTAAGTGACTAGCCCAGGTCATACAACTACTAAATGTCTAAGGCCAGATTTAACCTTAGGTCTTCCTGACTCTGGGCCTAGCACTCTACCCACAGAGTCCCCACCCCCTAATAGATACATGCTTAATAATACATGCTTAATAAATGTGGTTTGACGATAATGACAGAAAATAACTCACAGATGAACTATGGCATTTTGACAGCATGGTATAGGAGAGGGGGCACTGGCCGGTTCTCAGAAGACCTGGGTTCTGGTTCAGTTTCTGCCATTCACTAGTAATATATCCTGAAGTATCTCTGGATCCAGGTTTTCTCAATAAAAATGGAGAGGACTGCATTAGCTAATCTCTAAAGTCTATTCCAGCACAGTATTATGTGGTGCCAAGTCAAGTTATGAGATCTAATTTGAACGATGGCCCCAAATAGCCCAGCCAGCATCCAGAAGATTTGCTGTATAACATCAGCCGCGGTTTGGGACTATGATTACTGCCTCAATGTGGCCTACTGGTCATCTATCAGGCACCTATTGGACTGGACCTGACTCCCCGTTGGCTGGCTGATGACTCTCTAGGACAAAATATTTCTAACTCCAATCCTAGAAATTCCCAAGGGACCAATAAGGCTTAGCACGGGGAAGGTCTGTGACTTGGAGACAGTTCTAGGTACAAGTCAAGGTCTTCTCAAAGCCCATTTTGAAAGACAGCTGGCTTTGAGGAAGGACACCCGGACATCTGTCAGAAACTGAGGACAAATAACTGCTCCCCCTCCAGACGAGGCCACAAATGCTCCTTAAGTCTTTGTTCTTCAAGATTCCCTCAACACCAGATCCGCTGCTGATCTAAAAACCCATCCCACATCTATTATGACAGTTACAATGACATGCAATTGACAAGCTCATTTTGCTAGCTAGGTGGCTCAATGGGTAGAGTTCTGGATCTAGAGGAAGGAAGACCTGAGTTCAAATTCTGGCTCACACATTTATTGGCTGTGTGATCCTGGGCAAATTGCTCATCTTCTTTCAGCCTCAGTTCCCTCATCTATTAAATGGGGATAATAGTTGCATCTATCTCATAGATGAAATGACATAATACATGTGAAGTATTTTCAAACCTTAAAATGCTATACAAATGCTAGCTATTATTATTAGTTCAGATTAGAGATAGCAGCAGAATGAACTCAGAGGGTACCTGTGAGACATGTGGGCTCTAAGAACTTTGAGGAAGAAAAAGGTAGCTGAATTAATTCCTGCTTGGGCAGCTTAAAAAAAATATGGGCAGCTAGGTGGCACAGTGGAGAGAGCACTGGTCCTGGCGTCACGAAGATGCAAGTTTAAATCTGGCCCGACGCATAACATTTACTAGCTGTGTGACCCTAGGCAAGTCACTTAACCCCAATTGCCTCACCCCCCAAAACATTATGTTTGGCTTATCAGAGCTGTTGGTCTTGATTATTAGAATTATTATTAGTTATTAGGACTATCATTATTACTAATAAATTACTAGAAAGACCTTCAAGAGGGCTGTGAATTTGGATGGACTCCATTTTACCATTTGTGGAAAGACCCATGGTTGGGGTCAGGAGATCTAGGTTCTAAGATCATAACATATTAGAGTTGGGCAGAATCTTGGAAATCCTCTGTATCAACTCCTCTCTGAAGGAGAATCATTTCTTTCTTTCTTTTCTGTTTTGTTTTGTTTTGTTTTTTGGCTAGGCAATGGGGTTAAGTGACTTGCCCATGGTCACACAGCTAGTGAGTGTTGTGTGTCTGAGGCTGGATTTGAACTCAGGTCCTCCTGAATCCCGGACCAGTACTCTATCCACTGCTCCACCTAGCTGCCCGAGAATCTTTTCTATCACATCATAAATGAGTGGTCACCCCATTTTGCCTTGAAGACTCTGACCACCACCAAAGGTGGTGATATTTTCCAATATCTCTGTTAGAATGTACTTTATTGTGTTTGACCAAAATATGCCTCCTGGTAAATTTTACCCACTAGTCCTAGGTACGACAGAAACTGAGTCATCTTGGATAAGTCACTTATGGTTTCTGAGCTTCAATTTTCTCATGGGCCTTGATGCATGTATTCTGTACATGTTTGCCTCTCCATGTGGGCTCCTTCTATGTGTACCCACTCTTCCCACTGATGCTCCATTTATTTGTGGGAGAATGTGCCTCAAGTTTCTAGGGGAAATGTCTTTTTGTTACTTTTCTTACTATGGCATTTCAAAACCTTTGCTTTGAATTAATAATATCCTCTGGCTAATTATAATCAGTGAACAAATCAGTAGGCACTCGTGAGTTATAGTTTTAGGGATGCAGACAGAGTACCTTGAATCTGGGGTAGCTATCCCCTGGTGGACCTGCCTTAATACTATGCTAACTCTATTTTACATATGTTATTATAGTAGTTAAGTTAGGGCAGTTAAGTGTTGCAGTGCCTCACAGGGCCTCGAGTTAGAAAGACCTGAGTTTGAATTTGACCTCACACTTACTAGCTGTGTGACCCTGGGCAAGTCACTTCACCCTATTTGCCTCAGTTTTCTCATCTGTAAAATGAGCTGGAGAAGGAAATGGCAAACTACTCCAGTGTCTTTGCCAAGAAAACCCCAAATGGGGTCACGAAGAGATTTGTACAAGACTGAAATGACTGAACAACAATAACAACAACTAGTTAAGTTACTATATAAGGAAACTGAGACACAGAGGGTCTAAGTGATTTGTCTGGGGTCATATAGCTAGTAACTAGTAGAATTTCAGGGGCACGCAGACCTTCTGACACCTTCTGACTTCTTCCTACTGTACCTATTCTACTGTACCTGTTCTACTTATGGACAAGCCAAATAGTTTATACAGTTCACCATACTATTCTGCCTCCCATGATCCCTGAACTCAGGGAGTTTACAATCCAACTGGGGAGATGAGACAACATTCAGATGAAAATAATTGGAATAATGCCAAACGATAGATAATTAACTAGTGGTGCATATAACAAATGATCTATAAAGTATAGCTTATAAAATCAGTGTACAAGCATATGTATGTGATGGGACTATATAAAATATGTATCTGCTGAGTGTCTGGCTCTGATAAAAAGTTTATATTAAAAAGTTGTCAAGGCCATTATACTAACCGCTTACAATGTTAGAGGAGGGATGAGGTCACCTCTATTAGAGAACAAGACTTCATTAGTTTGAGTGCTTGCTTCACACAACTCCTGATTTTATTATGTAATCACTGTACCTGTTCTTCAGGAAGAAGGAAAATGTCATGGAGAAGGACTCTATAATTGGATTAGCCCTTTGGAACCAAAAATGGGCCATTGCCCACAGTCAAAGGAACATAAATCAGACCCAATCAAAAGCAGATCAAACAGCAGGAGCTGGGGGAAAAAAAAACCAAATTAATATCTCCTTAACTTATCGACTCAAGTCAATTGATTTATACTTCTTAGTGATAAATATCTATTCAAAACTGATAACATTTTAAGCTGAAGGGACCACAGGTTTCAGTCTTGTACAAGGCTAATTATTCTATTCTTTAGCACACCCAGTTCATTAAGAAGTGATAGGCTGCACAGACCAACATCTCACACCATATACTAAAATAAGGTCAAAATGGGTAAATGCTTTAGACATAAAACGTGATGTCATAAGTAAATTAGGGGAGCATGGAAAAATTTGTCTGTCATATCTCTGGATAGGGGAAGAATTTATGGCTAAATAAGAGATGGGATCACAGGAAATAAAATGGATCATTTTTGATTATAAGAGAGGAAGACAGATAAAAAGAAAGACAAAGAGAAAGGAAGAAAGGAAGCAAGAAGAAAAAGGAGAGAAAGAAAGAAGGAAAGAAAAGAAAAAGCAAGAGAAAGAAAAAGGGAAGGAGAAAGAGAAAGAGAAAGAAAGAAAATTGGAGCAGCACTATTCTTCAGAAAAGCAGACAATATAGAGAAAATATGATTCCCATTATGTTTCTTGTGTGAATTATACTTAGGTAAGATGTCCAGGGAAGATTGGAATACTGCCAAGTGTTTGCTAAAATCTCCCATTCACCCCTAGTAGGATTCAATCAAAGGACATATGCCTTATCCTATTTAAATCTTGGTACTTGGTTATTCACAAGCGGCCACTGATGCAATGGTAGAAATGCTAGATTAGGAGTTAAGATTCTAAGCCTGACTCCGCTGATAACCAATTGTGTGAACATGGGAAAATCACAAATTTTCTTTTACTCAGTTTCCTCACAGGGTTGTGATGGGTATAAAATGGGATGTTGTCGTTGTTTGTCCTTTGCTCTCAGAAGAGGACCAATGACATCAGGAGGGTGACATCTTGGCTTGCAAGTAAGTTGGATTTAAGTGAGGCAGGGCTGTGCAAAGCCATCAACCTCACTTTCTCTTTCAAGGTCATCAGAGTCCAGTGGAAAGACATAAGTCAAGATGACTGGTGATGGCTCCAGATGCAGTAGGAGACACCGGCCTTTTTGAGCTAAGGTCTTTCCCAGATCTCAGTTTGTCTGAAACAACACCCATTCAGTGATTAAAGACTAGGTAAGAATTGAGACAAAAGAAGGCCTAGTATGACTTCACAAAAAATCAATCCGGGAGGGGATATCTAGCCAGAACAGAAATAGTTGCTATTTACACTCACTCTGAATCATCAAAACCCAAACAAGGAGCAAGTGAGGCTTGGGCTGGGATCTATTATTGGCCAGTCAGTAAGAACCAGGGTAATTTGGGTTTAAAGACATAGTCAAGTAGCTCCATTTGAATTCCAATGGGCTTTATCAAGCCTGGTTTACCAGAGCTATATTTCAAGACATCATAAATAAAAAGCACATAAGAGAAAAGAATTAATTATCCTAGTTTAAAAACAAAACCAAAACCAAAAACAAAACAATGATAGAATAAATAAATAGGGGAAAAAAAATCTAGCCCCCAAATCCCAAGATACCTTGTGAAGTACAAGTGATCACAATTTATATTACATCGGGCAGAGCACCCAAATCTGAGGATATAACTCCCTATGTGGACAGAGGGAGAAGAGGAAGAGGAAGAGGAGAAGGAAGCAGAGGAGGATGAAAGAAACAGCAGCACTGCCCAACTGGAACTGCCCCGGGGTGGGGGGGCGAGGGGGAGGGGGATAGCCACTACTACTCACAGATTGTTGTTTGTTCTTCAGTTCTCAAAGAGGACCAATTACATCAGGATGGTGATGTCTTGACTTGTAGGGGAGTTGGATTTAAGTGAGGCAGGGCTGTGCAGAGTCCTCCAGGGTCATTGGAGTCCAGTGGCAAGACATAGGTCAGGATGACTGGTGTTACCCCCAGATGCAATGGGAGACCCTGGCCTTTTTTTCTGGGGTGGGGATATTGGATATCCAAAGATATTGGAGTAGTTTGCCATTTCCTTCTCCAGCTCATTTTACAGATGAGGAAACTGAGGCAGACAGGGTTAAGTGACTTGTCTAGGATCACAAAGCTAATAAGTGTCTGAGGATGGATTTGAACTCATGAAGATGAGTCTTCCTGACTCTCCAGTCCCAGCACTCTATCCACTGTACCACCCAGTGGTATATATGTATATATATATATATATATGGGTATATGTATATATATGTGTATATATGTATATATATATGGGATATGTATATATATGTGTATATATATGTGTATGTATATATATGGGTATATATACATATATACACATATACCCATATATACATACATATATGTATAAATATATAAAAGGCTTCTTTTAATTGATAGAATGTAAGTTCTTTGAAGGCAGAGACTATTTCATATTTATTCTTATATCCCCATTTCCAAGCAGATTGCCTGGAATATAATAGGAGTTTCATAAATGCTAATTGATTAATCACTTGGGTAGTGAAGGAGAAGGGAACATTTAGTAAGTACCTACTATGTGCCAGGCTCTGTGCTAAACACTTTACAAATATTATCTCTCTTGATATAAATATTGTCTCTACTGATATAAAAATCTAGGGATAATAGAAACATGAAAAGTTTGTTTTCAAAATGAAAATTTCTAGGTTGAAGGAATTCACTTTAGAAAATATTTAATTATGGGCAGAGGGGAGGCATTATGGTATAAGGAACATAGTATTGGGCTTAGAGTCAGGAAGATCTGAGTTCAAATGTCACTTCTGGCATCTACCAACTGACAGATGTTGCACTAATCATTTAAGCTCTGTGTGCCACAGGCAACTCCTAGGGCTTAATTACTAAGCAAGAAGATGGCTGGCTATGTGCTAGTGAATGGAATTTCCACACTAGGAGATCTCATTCTGATAAAATCTCAGCTCCTTCCACCATGTTTAAGGAGGAAAAAGATCATTCAATTATTGAGCTCTGTAGGTTCAATTTTCATTCTTTATAAGAGCATAGAATGTTCCCTGTGCAGAGGTCAGATTAATGGGAATGCATTCTTGCCTACAAATGCCTCTGCAGTGGCATGTTTGGAGCATAAATTTCAGATCTTCCTAATTCATTTGCCATTATATTATTGATTCTGGAAGCTCCAGCTTCACCTCTAGTGTCATTTTGCAAGAGCATTCCTAACAGTAGTGTTCACAGCAAAATATTGAGCTTATTAAGGGTTTTGGGGCCTCTGATTAACAATTCACAGCAAAAGCTGTACTAAGTAAATTAGGTACCAAATAAATCTGAAATGATTGTGGAAAGGCCATCAACTAAATTAAGATGCTGACAGTTCATGTAACGAGATGCGAAGCAACACTAATTAAGAAAAATAATCACCTTTGCTACTGAGAAGAAAACAGGCAGGTTGTAAAGGCATTCCCAAGGCATCTGCTCCAAAAGGCAACCCTTTTTGAGCAGGAGAGTACATTCTATTCCATATTCTGAGGCATGTGGCACCCAATGTTACTGTGGTGACAATTTAGGAGCCATTCTGCCAGAGGCAAGAGGATGAAATGGAAGACCCCTCGAGGACCTCTTCCATTTCTGGGATTCTATACTCCAAGGAGAATTCCACAGGAAACCTTTTGTTTGGGCATCGTTGGAATTATGAAACAGTATAACAGGCCTCTGGCCTACTTCTGATAATAAGGATCAGAAAAAAATATCTAGACCACCATCTTGTTGCTCACTTAATCTGACTACTTTTGACAATGATAAAATCTTTTGGTTAGTAGTTACAAAAAAAAAAAAAATTCAGCCTGGTTAATGAATACAAGCATTGTTTCAACTGAGATCATTCCAGGGCGAATTTTGTTGTTGTTGTTACTCAATTGTTTCAGTCTCTTCGTGATCCTGTGTGGGGTTTTCTTGACAAAGATACTGGAGTGGTTTGCCATTTCCTTCTCCAACTCATTTTATAGATGAGGAAACTGAAGTAAACAGAGTTAAGTGACTTGCCCAGGGTCACACAGCTGGTAAGGGTCTGAAGCTGGATTTGAACTCAGGTCTTCCTGATCCCAGACTCAGCCCTCTATCAACTAGCTGCTTATTCCAAAGTGAAAGGAACTACCCAATCAAACCTTTCTATGCAGTCAACTTTTCTTCAATCCCAATATGCTTAATTCATAAGCAAAGAGAATGACCTTCCTTGGCAACTCCTTGGGAAGATGTCGGTTGTCCCAGGGCCCATGTCAAATTTCATATATTTCAGGAAGTCTTTCCCAATTAGACAGAAATAAGGTAGGGATTCACAACTACCTCAAATCCAATTGCCAGATTGTCATTCATTTTCTATGAAAAGAAATTCAAATTTTCTCTTTTTTTCTCAATTAAAAAAAAAGAAATATCAAGCCAACTGGAACAGAAGAGAAAGAGAGGGGGAAAGAGGGAAAGAGGAAGAGAGAGAAAGGGGGAGGGAGGGAGAGAGAGAAAGAGAGAAAGAGAGAGAGAGAGAGAG
>NW_020954552.1:19317453-19349342 GCF_900497805.2 Vombatus ursinus | reverse complement strand
AGAGAGAGAGAGAGAGAGAGAGAGAGAGAGAGAGAGAGAGAGAGAGAGAGAGAGACTAATCTTGACACTATAGAAAAATAATTGGAGGCAGCCAGGTGGCTCAGTAAGTAGAATGATGTGTCTGAAGTCAGGAAGACCTGAGTTCAAATCCAGCCTCAGACACTTAGTAGCTATGTGAGCCTGAGCAAGTCACTTAAGCTCTATTTGCCTTAATCCAATGGAGAAGGAAATGGCAAATCATGCCACTATCTTTGGCATTAAAACCATATATTGGTGGAATATAGTCCACTGGGTCATGAAGAGTCTGATACAACTAAACAATTGAACAACAACAAAATAGGATAATAATAATAGCTAGCATTTATCATAGTGATTTAAAGTTTGCCAAGTGCCTTACAAATATTACTTCATTTTATCCTTATAACAATGCTTGGAGAGAGGTGCTACTATTATCCCCACTTTACAAATAAGGAAACTGAGGCAGGCAGTGGTTAAGTGACTTGGCCAGGGTCACACAACTAGTAAGTGTCTAAGGCAAGATTCAAAGTAAAGCCTTCTTGGCCTAGGTCCTGTGCTCTATCCACCGTACCCCCCAGCTGCCCTCCATCCATTGTACTTCCCAGGTGCCTCTCCTACAGCACAAATAAGATGTTCCAAAGAACAAGGACACTACATATTACATTTAGGGCAGGAGTTCTTCCCCTTCTTTGTATCACAGACCTGTTTAACAGTCTAGTGAAACCTATGGACTCCTCAGGAGAATGCTTTTAAATAACTGAAGGAAATACTTAATTCCAGTTAGATGTTAGTGAAAGTAAAGATGTAATTTTTTTTTTCACCAAGTGTGAGGATCAGCTGAAATTTTGGGAGTCTGTGCACCCTTGGTTAAGAAACCCGAGTGTAGAGGATAATGATAATACATTGTGTAATTGATTAAAGGTGTTGTTTTAATACCGTGGTTTTTTGTTGCTTTGAAGCCGGCATCTACAAAGGGGAAATATTTTGGTTATTTGTAGAGACAGCATCTTCTCCAGGGTTACAAGTTCGAAGACACGTTTTGCCTAATCACTGATCACTAGGGATTGGGGGACGGGAAGCCCTCAGCCATGTTGGCTTCCTTGGGCATCACTCACTTCACATTTCCATACGGGAATAGTTGCTTTAACTCCCTGGTCCTCGGTTTTCTCATTTCGAAAATGGGAATGATGATACTTGAACTACTGACCTCTCAGAATTATTGTGATAATCACTGGATCATAGATCCAATGATCCCGAAAGGGACCTTGGGAAGTCATCTAGTCTAACCTTTTCATTTTACGGATAAGGAAACTGAGGTCCAAGAAGGTGAAGTGATTTGCCCAAGGTCACACCAGTGGATTCAAATTCAAGTCCTTTGACTAAAAAATCGATGTTAAAATGCTGCACAACTATAAACTAGTACTGCATGTAAAGTACCATGAAGAGCTACTGAATGAGGAATAAGACACAGTCCCTACTCGTAAATTCAAAAAATGAAGATGTACTATGTGTACAAGGATAATACAAGGGAAGCAAGGGAAAGGAAGGGAACAAGCATTTATTAAGCACTTACTATGTACCAGGCACTGTGCCAAGCACTTTACAAATGTTACCTCATCTGATTTAATACAAAGTGCAATGGGATAAATACCATTAAAAGGTTACACATTCAGGTCTTTCCATGACTCTTCCTGCCCCTTTCCACTAGACCAATCTTCCCAAGAAATCCCTCTGTAATCTCTGAAAAGATGAGGAATAAATAATGTGGCACAAACAAATGGGTGAGAGGTACAATCCACTTTGGGACTTTTCATCAGTTCTGAGTGAAAATAAATTTGAGTTCTTTACATTGCTGTGAAAGATTGGGTAAATGAAGTCCATGAATTTCTTTATTATTTAGAGCAAACAGAAGACTTTTTTAAGATAATTTTCTCCTCAGGTTTTTCTGAAAAATGTGCTAACTGGTGAAGAAACCCTCACTTCTAACATCTTCCATTTACCTTCCATTTACATTGTATATATCTTCTATGTACATAATTATTTGAATGATTTTTTCTCATTAGAATATGAGCTCCTTAAGGGCAGGGACTGGGCTTTTGTCTTTCTTTGTGTCCCCTGTGCTTAGCAGAGTATCTGGCACATGGCAAGGGCTTAATAAATGCTTGTTGATTATTGAATATTGAAAGACTTTATGATATCTCATAGAAAAAACAGCCAATCTGGAAAACAGATTAAGAAGAGATCCTTTAAGAATCATTGCACTACCTGAGAGCCATGACCAAAAAAAGAACCTGGACATCATATTTCTAGGAATCATAAGAGAAAACTTCCCAGATCTCTTAGAACTAAAGGGCAAAGTGAAAATAAAAAGAATTCACCAGTCATTTCCTGAAAGAACCACACAACCCCACAAAAAAAGAAAATCTTCCAAGAATACTATAACCAAAATGCAGAGCTTCTAGGTTATAGAAAAAAACTACTGTAAGCAGCTAGAAAGAAAGAATTTAAGTACCAAGGAGTCAGACTCAGGATGATACAAAGGTTAGCTGCCAGCACTGCAAAGGAAAAGAGCACTTGGAATACGATATTCCAGAAGACAAAAGATATGTGTTTACAACCAAGAAAAACTTACCTACCAAAACTGAGTATAATCCTACAGAGGAAAAAAATGGATTTTTAATGAAATAGAAGACTTACAAACATTCATAGTGAAAATAATAGACCTGTGTAGAAACTTCAAAATACAAACACAAGAGTGAAGAGAAACAAAAACATAAATGTCAATATACTATTAATCACAAGGGACTAAATAAAAATAAACTCTATATTTTAATACGGGGAGATGCTATCCGTGTCTCCCTCTGAACCCTATTTATCATCAAGGATCATGGAAAGAATCTAATAAGACAGAGGACATGGGAATGGGCTTGTTTTTTGTTTTTGTTTCAGTAATCTCAAAGGAAAAAAGGAAAAGGCTAGGGAAAGGAATAGGGTGGGGGAAATTATCTTGATTACTTGTGTTACGCAAGTAGAAGTCTAAACCAACAAGGAAGAAAGCAGGGTGGGGAGGGGGAATGGGCAACATTTGAATCCTAATTTCATCAGCATTGGTCAAAGGAGGGAAGAATAGACACATACACTCATATATACACACAGTTAGGTCAGAAATGCATTTCAGTCAATAGGGAAAGGGGAGGGTAAAGGGAGAAGGAAGAGGAGAGAATTGAGAAGGTGAGTAGATTAAAGGAGGGATTGTCCATAAATTTTAACTATGGAGGGTGGACCACTGAGAGAGATTTAAAAGGAAAGAAAGAAAGTATAAAAAAACTTGAGATTAGGTGGTGAGCAGGGGAGGGGGAAAGAGGGGTAATGAAGCAAAAGCAGATTACATCAAACCTTCAGCACAGGTGTTAAGTACACTCCTCTTTCAATTACCCCTGTCTTTATAAAGAGGGGGTGGGAAATTCTGATCAACCTAGTAATCAGCCATATTCTATAGCATTCATGATGAGATCTGCTATTCACCTCTTCACAGAGAGGTAATGGATGCAATGTGCAGACCAAAATAATGTTTTAGACATAGCCAATGTAGGAATTTGGTTTTGCTTGAGTTTACTTATTTGTTATAAGGCTTTTGTTTTTCTTTCTTTTTCAGTGCCTTGTGTGATTGGAGGAGTGGGAGGTAGGAAAGAGAGAAGGTGGATTCTTCTTAATTGGAAAAAAAGAAAATTGTTTTAAAGAAGAGTGTGTATATTGAATGCAGCTAATATTAGAAGGGAAATAATTAACCAGGGAAAAAATGTATTTGCAGCAAGTCTTTGTTAAAGGTCTCATTTTTAAGATAAATTAGGAACTGATTCAAACTTCTAAGAATAAGAGCCATTCCCCAAATGATAAGTGGTCAAAGGATGTGTACTTCTATTCAAAGATAGAAATCCAAGCTAGCAATTGGCATATAAAAAAAAAAAAGCCCTAAGTCATTAAGAGAAACACAAATCAAAAGAACTCTGAGGTTCTACCTTATGCCCCTAGATTGGCAAACCTGACAAAAAAAGGAAAATGAGAAATGTTGAAGGGGCTGCATAAAACAGCATTAATGCATTGTTGATGCTAGATCAATTGGTCCAACCATTGTGGAAAGCAATTTGAAACGTTGCCCCCAAAGTTACTAAACAATGCATATCTTTAAAAATATATATGTGTATGTATGTATGTATGTATATGTATATGTATTTCATTTAACATTTCCCAATTACACATAACACATTTTTTTAACATTCATTTTTTAAAATCTGGAGTTCCAAGTTCTCTCCCTCCTTCCTGCCCCTTCCCCAACCCTTGAGAAAGCAAGTATATGATATTGATTATACATGTGAAGTCATATGCATATCTTTTGAAACAGTATTACAATTAGTAGGCCTATACCTCAAGAAGATCAAAGGAAGATGAAAAGGACCTATATGTACAGAAATACTTATAATACCTCATTTTGTTGTGGCAAAGAAATGGAAACTAAGGAGGTGTCCATCAATTGGGGAATGGTTGAACAAATTATGGTACATTTTTTTGTAATGGAAAAACATTAAACCATAAGAAATCATGCTGAAGATGGTTTCAGAGAAATTTGGAATGATTTGTATGTACTGATGCAGAGTAAAGTGAACAGAACAATGCATTCAATAACAACAATACTGCAAAGACAAATGACCAACCACAATTCTAGAAGAAGGTTGGATGGATGATGAAGAATGTTTCCTACTTCCTATGAGAGGTGATGGACTTTAGATGCAGAAAGCAACATATATTTTTATATGCCCAATGTGGGAATTTCTTTTGCTTTACTATACACATTTGTTACAAAGGTTTTGTTTTTCTTTTTTCAAAGTGGGATGGGAGAGAAAAAAAACAAATGTTTGTTAATTTAGAAAAATAAATTAAAAATAAAACAAAAAAATGACACAGGGGATGATAGTGGCAGCACCCGTGTTCTAGGTTTGTGATCTTCAGGGGGACCATGCAAACAGCAGCAAGCCATAGCTACAGGACAGGCAGTGGCAAGGGCTGGGAGCTGTGACAGAGGCAGCTCACCTGCCCTGGTCCCCTGACTCACAGGTGATCAATGTGAGTCTTTACAGTAACGGGACCTGAAGATGAGAGGTCCAAAGGGCTTATGGGGCTTCTTTTTCCTATTCATTTTATGCTTTGTGATAAAGTTATCTGAAGTTCAAAAGCCTTGGAAGCTTTAGTTGGTAACAGAAGAAAAATGAATAATACCCTTATGGGAAAAATTTAAATGAGCTAAACTCAGATATTGCCAGGGGAAACCTTGGGTGAGGGCATGAACCAAAGATTATTGAGGAAAGAGATAAAGATTGAACCTGTAATGTTATCTGAAAAGGGAATTTCTGGTGAGGAAACTCTCTCTACCAGTGCAGGTTGGCATCTTTTCTCCAAGCTCCTTGGTGTTAGAGGCATCTAATGACTTGCCCAGGATGACACAGCCAGTGTGTCAGAAAGATTTGAACTCAGATCCTCCTGGCTGGCTTCCTACCTACTATTCTATGCTGCCTCTCTCTATAACTATTAAGATACTTGAAATACATTCGTATATGCATGTGTGCACATACATATATACACATGTGTGCACATATCTACATATATTAATTTTATATATACATATACATATATGTGTAAACACGTACTCAGGCCCATGTGAATCCAGAGCTACTTTCAGTCACAAGTTACAGATAATTGAAGGATATTTCAGTCTGCTAGAGCTCTCTGACAAAACTTGTTAATCAGTTGTTTCAATTGTGTACCACTCTTCATGACCCCTTTGGGGTTTTTTTGGCAGAGATACTGGAGTGGTTTGCCATTTCCTTCTCCAGCTCATTTTATAGATGAGGAACTGATAAACAGGGTTAAGTGACTTCCCCAGGGTCACACAGCTAGTAAGTGTCTGAGGCCAGATTTGAACTTAGGTCTTCTTGACTCCAGGCCAGACAAAGTGCAGCAGCTAATGATTTTTGACTTGTCTGAGTGATTTTATCTTTCAAAAGTTGAAGTAAGTAGAACTGCCCTCTCGGACCTGATTCTAACCAACAAGAAGGACCTGATGTGGAAGCTATGGGAACCTTGGGGGTAAGTGAGCATTCATCTCACAATTTAGCCAGATGGAGAAAAAAGGTAGACCCTAGATTTTGGGAGAGGAGATTTCGAAGGACTGAGAGAAAGGAGAGTTTTGATCCTGCGGACTAAAATTCTATTGGCGAAGTTTAAGTCCAGGAAGGATGGGAAGCTCTCATGAGTGAAATTCTGAAAATAACAACAAAACCAATTTCAACAGGAAGGAAAAAGAAAGCAGTGAGGGTATCAAAAGAGAGTGTGGGGGATGCATAGGGAACTCAGCAGCCAGAGTGGATTTCTAAAATATTTTTATTAGGATGGAAGTGTTGTGTTGTCCTTTAAGATAAGCGACAGAATACACTGAAATGTTGAGGAAAGTTAGCGACGACAAAAAGAGGACTTTTGGGTTTGTTCTTGTTTTCGCTTTGTTTTGTTTTTAAATTTATGAGATAAAAGAGAAGGATCAAACAAGGGACAGCACCACTGCTGGGAGTAGATGAAATGATGACCACAGATAACTGAGTGAAGGTTGATCTACCCTATTTTTTATGCCAAAGAAAATGAATTTTTAACTAGAAAAGAAAGAATGAAAATGGCCAAAAGGGAGTTGATGCCCCTAATAAAGAGATAGTAAAAGAGCACACAGCTGTCCTCGATGAGTTCAAGTCACCAGTCCCAGATGAGCTGTATCCCAAAGTACTGAAAAAAATCTGTTTTTTGTATGTGTACTTAGGTCTGGCTCAGGCACTCCAGACCCATAAATTCTTTCATCTCTGAAGCCAATTAGAAGACCTTTTATTACTCTACAGTACCAACTTTAAGTAGTCATGACTGGAAAGCAAAGTTGTCTAAAATTCCACATGGACGGATGGCAGGTAGAGATTATTTATATATACTTAAAAGGATTGAGTCTTCGTTGGCCAGTCTCTCTACTATACCTAGACCTCTTTAAACATTTGTCAATGTCTGTCATGATATTCTTATGGGTGTGATAGAGAGATTTGAGATAGACAGGTGGATTGGAAACTGGTTGAATAACCAGACACAAAGAGTAGTCATTAGTAGGTCAATGTAGAGAGAAATTTTGGGGGGGTATTTCAGTGACCTATTTTTAGCTCTTTAGTGTTTCACACTTTTATTGATAACTTGGAAAAAGGTATAAATGCCCTGCCTTTCAACTCTACAGATGATACAATACTGAGAGGGACAACTAACATTCTGGATGATAGAGTCAAGACCCCAAAAAGGAAGAATATTGGGCCAAATCTAATGAAATGTATAATTGAGAGGAATGCTAAGTCATTCACTTGGTTCAGAAAACCAACTTCACATGACAATAAGGCATGGTTAGGTGGCAGGTCATCTAGAAAAGGTTTGGTTGTGTGTATATGTGTGTATGTGTGCGTGTGTGTGTTTATAATATAACAGTCAGGTTGATTCAGTTATAGGTGCCTTGAAAGAAATAGGGAATGGAATGAGTGAGGTCAAGTCAGCGAACATTAATTAAGTGCTTACTATGTACTAGACACTAAACACCAGGCACGCACTAAATATTTGGGATGCCAAGAAAGGCAAAATAATAGTCCCTGCTCTGAAGCAGCTCACAGTCAAATGGAGGAGAGAGCACATGCAAACAACATGTACAAACAAGACCTCTATGGGATAATTTGGGGATGGTGTCAGAGGGAAGGCATTACTAGCATGAAGACATTAAGGAAAAAGCTTCTTGCAGACACTCGGCTTTCCTTCTTATTTATTTATTTATTTTATTTTTAACTTATGGAATAAAACAAGCATTTCCATGATATAGTAGAATCAAAAAAATGATTGCACATGAATCTGCAAATCCATTATGTATAACTTGCTATTCCCTTTAAATATATAATAAAGTTATCATGTAAATTTCTTTTTTTCCTTTTTTTTTCTCCCCTAAGTCAGGAGATCAAGGGGTGCATTTGAGGAGGAGGACAGTTCCAGGCATAGGACACAGCCAGTGAAAATACTTAAAGCTCATAGATGGACTGTTATATGTGAGGGACTATAAGGAGGCCAGTGTCATTGGATTGCAGAGTACTTGGTGGGGCACAAGGTTTAAGAAGGGTATATGATGGGGTGTAAATGTCTAACAAGAGTAGAAATGTAGGAAGTGGCTGGGGTATGAAGGGCTCTAAAAGCCAACAGAGAATTTGATCGTGGAGGTGACAAGGAATCAGTGACGTTTATTGAATAGGGGGTGATATGGCCCAAACTTGCCCTTTAGGAAAATTATTTGACAGATGAATGAAATAATAATCTTCTTCATTCTTGCTAGTCAGAGCACATCTGCATTATTGTAACCTTATATTTTAAGACTGACATTGATAAGCTATAGAGAGCGCATAGAAGGAACAGCTAGGGTGGTAAAGGATTTCATTATGCTGCCACATGAGGATTGGCTGAAGCCAGTGGGACTCTTTAGCCTGGAGAAGAGAAGACTTTGGTGTAGGAAGGATGGGGGAAAGGGGTGAGGAATATGAAAGCTGTCTGCAAATATGGAAGGACTGTCACATAGAAGAGGGATTCAAATGATTCTGCTTGGACCCAGAGAACAGAATTAGCAAGAGTGAGTAGAAGTGGGGCAGCTAGGTGGCACGGTAGATAGAGCACTGGCCCTGGAGTCAAGAGGACCTGAGTTGAATTCTGGCTTCAGACACTAGCTGTGTGACTCTGGGCAACTCACTTAACCGCGATTGCCTCAAAAAAAAAAGAAAAAAGAGTGAGTAGAAATGGCAGAGGCAGATTTAGTTGTTATGGAACGAACCACTCTAATAATTAGAGCTGTCCAAGAGTTGAATGAATTGTCTTGGGAGCAGTTGGTTCCCCCAAGCTAGAGGTTTCAAGCAGGTTTTTGATGATTGCTTGCTTGGGACATTCTTGTTCCAGTACTGGGTGCATAAAGATGTCCTTTGAGGTCCCTTCCAACTTCTAGGTTCTATGCCAGCTTTGTGAAGGCTCAGGATGAGTTATGATTGGCATTGTTCTCACCCAGAGCTTTGTCTCCATCTGGTAAAAACATGGGATTCTTTTCACCAACTCTCTTCTATGGGGTGACGGGTCCCTGATAAGGATTCTTCTTAGTACTACTGGGTTCTTTCATTCTCTGACATTCAGGGAGACTTAGATTAGAGATGACTCACCAGGCCTTTATTTGTTAAGGGAAAATCAATTTTTAAATGTTATCACTCATCAGGTAGAATAATAAATAAGCATTGTGGAATACTGCATAATTCCCACCTATGAGTTCTGTCAAGCTTACAAATGTCAGAGGAACCCTATGGCACACAGGACTTGCATTGTTTTTTTAAGATGTCCCTCTTGCAATGTCTTAAGTCTCCATCCATAGACCTAGGAAATCTACTGTTCTTTGCAGCTGGCACTTTCCCGAATTGATGGCACACTGGCCACAATGGATCAAATAGAAATAACAATAAAGCACATTTTCATAACTCTTTAAAGTTAACAGTAATGATATCTCATACTTATTTAGCATTGGATCCTCACAAGAACTATGAAAAGTAAATGCTATTATTATCCCCATTTTACAGATGAGGAAACTAAGCAGACCGAGGTTAAGTAACTTGCCCAGGGTCACACAGCTAGTAAGTGTCTGAAGGTGGATTTAAACTTAGGTCTTTCTGGTTTCAGGGCCAGCGCTCTCTCTACTTTTCTACTTAGCTTTTCTACTGCAGTTTTCTCACAATGACCACTGAAGTGGAGGTGGCAGAAGAATTCTTATTCTAAGACAGAAAAACTGATGATGAAAGGAGGTGAGTTGTACAGATATAGTAGAAGTGGGGGTATATGGGGTGCTCAGGGAGGACTAGCACCTCTGGTGTGAGGGTTGCTGAGCCCCTTTCAGAGCTACTCATCCACCTTTGGTGTCCACCTTTCACCCAGCTCTCACCTATGGCTCCAAGAAGCAGTGGCATGAACAGGGTCCACACCCACGTAAATTGTCTCAGCAGATGGGCTGAGTCAGATCAAGGTTAACCAAGGGGCCTCAAACCCGTCAGTGAGTTAGGGGGGTGTCTACCCCAAGCATGTGAAGACTTTCCCCTGGTGGAATGGGCAGATGAGAACAATTTGTTCCAATGGCCATGAAGGTGACTGAAGCAGGTGCTATGGAGTGCTTAGAGCTTGGTCAGATATTGAAGACACCAAGGTCATTCACCGCATCCTGGGCCATCACTGGGTCATCCTGACTTCTTTCTTGACACTGGACTTCAATGATTCTGGAAGAAAGAGTGAGGCTGACAACTTTGTGCAACTCTGTCTCACTTAAATCCAATTCACAGGTGAGTCAAGACACCCCCTAGTGATGTCACTGATCCTCTTTGAAAAGGAAGGGCAAACACCAACAAATACAAGTCGGATTTTAATCCAGGTCAAAGATCTCAGATCATAAAATCTTTAGAAGGGATCTTAGGGCTCATCTAGTCTAGCTCCCTCATTTTATAGATGAGGAAACTGAGCCTCAAAGAGGTTAAATCACTTAACATACATAAACACACAACTAGTAAGTGTCAGAGGAGTCAAACCCAGGTCTTTTTTACTCCAAGGCCAGAGCTCTGTCAACTAAATCATGATGTCACTCTGGTTTTCCGAATCCCAAGCCCAGCATTCTCTCCACCACACTACAAATCCACAGTACAAATCTGTTGAGCCCCTCCAATGTCCCAGCTCTTGTGTTGGGAGTTACAGGTATTATAAAGATGAATAACAATAACGATAAAAAAACAGTTATAAAAATATGACCTCTGTCTTCAAGGGGCAAGGGAATAATACAAGAACAGAAATAAACATAAGACAGAATGTCAGTCAATCAATAAACATTTGTTAAGCACCTTCTATGTGTCAAACACCGTGCTAAGTGCAGGGAATACAGAGAAAGGTAGAAGGGACAGTTTTTGCCCATGAGAAGTTCATATTGTAATGTCAGAGACAACAAGCAAACAAATATGGATAAGCAAGCTACATCTAGGATAAGTAGGAAATAATTAATAGAAGGGAAGGCAGAATTAAGAGGCATTGGGAAAGGCTTCCTGTAGAAGGTGGGATGTTAGCTGGGCCCTCAAGGAGGTCAGGAAGGTGATGAATGGCATAAGACAGTATATATTTCTGCGCAAAGTCAGAGGAAGGATAGATACATTCAGATGGGCAAAATAGGAAAAACCCCACGGGGACAGTCTATCCTCCGCGTAGCTACCCAAATCATCTTCTGAAACCACAGGTCTGACCACGACACTGCCCTGATCAAAAAATCAGCAGCGGGCCCCAATTCTCTTTAGCACAAAATTCAAACCCTCTAGGCTGGTATCTGAAACCTTCCATAGTTTGGGTCCAATTTACCTTTCCAGATAGATTTCATCATTACTTCCTTTTATGAACTCTATGTTCCGGACTAAGAAATCTACCTGTTATCTGAACTTGATACTCTTTTAAAAAAATATTATTTTTAATTTAACAAATACAGAAATAATGAATATTTTCACTTACAAAGTAGGATGTAAAAAGATGATTGTATATGAAATCATTCATTCTGTACAGTTTGCCTTTTTAAAAGAATATGATAAAATTAACACATTTCTTTCAAAAATATACGGCTTGTCTGCTTCCTTCTGAGTTTCCTTTTGTTCTGTTCTATCCTTACCTTTAAAAATGTTTCAGGAGGTAGCACAGTGGCTAGGGCACAGGCCCTGAAGTCAGGACAACCTGAGTTCAAATCTGGTCTCAGACACTTGCTAGCTGTGTGATTCTGGGCGAGTCACTTACTTAACCCCAATTGCTTCTCTAAAAAAAATTTTTTTTCAGTAACCCTCTTTTAAAAAAAATTCATTTTTGGCTTCTCTGTTACTAGCTCCCTTTTCCCTCTGTCCTCAAGTTCTGTGCTCTCCTATTGAAAAGAAAATCTTTGCAACAAATAAGCAAAGTCAACCAAAACAAATCCACAAGGTGGCCATGTCCCAAAATGTCTCTTTCTTTACTTTGAGTCTGTTAGGATATGGGTTACGTGCTTCATTATAGGTCCTCTGGAGTTCTAGTTGGTGATAACTTTGTTCAGAGTTCTTAAGTATTTTGAAGTTGTTTTTCTTTGAAATGTCTCTGTCTTTTTATAAATTGTTCTCCTGGCTCTGCTCGTTTCATTCAGTATCAACTTCCACTACCCAGGATTCTCTGAAACTGTCTCTTCTGACATTTCTTATGGTGCAGTAATATTCCATAACATCCATATGCCACAATTTGTTCAGTAATGCCCCAATTGATGGCCACACCCTTAACTTTCAGTTCTTTGTTTTGCTTTTTCTTTTCCCTTTTAATCGTACCCTTAGCATCCTTCTAATAAGCAGTTTATTCTCCCTCTTAGTCTTGCCTCTCTCCCTATCACTGACTGTTTTGCTATTAAGTTTGATGTATTTCTATGCTCTGTGTGTGTGTGTGTGTGTGTGTATTCAAATCTCTTTTGCCCTGTTTAGCTAGAGATTTATCTAATGCCTACCAGGTGGTACAATCAATAGAATGCTAGGCCTGGAGTCAAGAAGACTCATCTTTCTGAGTTCAAATCCATCCTCAGACAGTTGCTAGCTGGGTGACCCTGGTCAAACCACTTAACCCTGTCTGTCTCAGTTTCCTCATCTGCCAAATGGTTTGGAGAAGGAAATAGCAAACCCATCCAGGGTCTCTGCCAAGGAAACCTGAAATGGGATCACAAAGAGTTGGACACAACTGAAAGGACCAAACAACAACAAAAACTGCCTCTTCCTCAATGGTTGCATAGTCTTTTCCTCAAGCACCTAAAGTATTGGATATAAGAAATTTCATCCCTTTCCTCCTCCTCACTACACTAGAGTTTTCCTCTTTTTACCTTTCTTCTCCTTCCCCTCTTTAGACCCTTAGAACAGAACCATTCCATCCCCAGGTCAATATCTGTTTCATCTAACTCCCTCAATGACCTTTAGAGACACTCAAATCCTGGAAGGACACTTGATTCTTCTCCACCTATTCAAATGTTAGCTCTTCATTTCCTTAAAGTCCCTTCCAATCTCTCAAATAAATTTACCTTTCTAGGTTTCTCTTGACTCCTGTGTATGCTGAGAAGACAAGCTTTGATATAGTTTCTCCTCAGTCCTAGTCTTTTCATCAGGAGTGCTTGTGAGTCATCTTCTATTAAATATCCATTTTCCCCCTTTAGGATTATACTCAATTTCTCAGGGTAAGTTATTCTTGATTCTGAATTTATTATCTCTTGCCTTTGGGAAAACTACATTTCAAGACCTCCCCTTCTTAATAATAAAAGCTATCAAGGCTTACATATTACAAAAAGTGGCTCCTTGGTACATGAATACTTTCTGGCTACTCACAGGAGTGTGTGTGTGTGTGTGTGTCTGTGTGTGTGTGTGTGTGTGTGTGTGTGTGTGTGTCTGTGTCTGTGTGTAAGTTTTGGGATTTTGAGTATAATATTCCTAGATATCCTGAATTTGGAGTTTTGTTTGAGAGATGACTGGTAGAAGCTGGGCTGTTTTCCTCATTCAAACAACCATTTTACCTGGAAATTGAACATGACATGCCATTTCCCATCTTGTACATTTTTATGGATTGTCTTCCATGCCTAGAATGCTGTCCTTTTCTGACTCCAGCTCTCAGAATCTTTTAGCTTCTTTCAAGGTTTTGTTCAGGAAATACCTCCCAGGGGAAGTCCTGATCTTTCCTCCCATCTCTCTCCCTCCTCTTATTACCTTGTATTTATTTTCTGTTTATGTGTAGTATCCTTAGTAGAATGTAAGCTACTTGAAGGTAAGGACTGTTTCATTTTTGTTTCTGTGTCCCCAACACCTGGCACACTAACTTAATAAATGTGACTTAAGTTTTGTGCTTTTCCCATCTCTCTCCAAAGATAAGCTGTCTACATGCACCAGTTCCAAAGTCTTGTTGCCAATGCTAGTCTCTAGGCCAGCAGCTCAAGGAAACAGCAGTTTGCAGTGGACGCCCTGAGCACAGGCCTCAGTCTGCTTTTGTACATCCCTCACCATTTAGGGGGCATTAGAATGTGCTCTGCACCAGACCCATGGTTTTCTCCTGGTCCAGATGGATGGTCAGCTTTGAGCAATGCTAATTGCTTTCTCATACTTCATATTGGCCTAGTTATGGTCCATTGCAGATAAGGCAGAGTGCCAACTTCTGCCAGGCCTTCAACAGTATCTTGGTCTCAGGGGAGCTAAGCTAATTTCCCTGAGGATCGTGCCCCTCTCCCTTGGCCAGTTACACAGACATTAGCTCATTCTTGTCTCATCTCAAGCAGCAGCAATCTGCTGACAAAAAAAAAAAAAATTCTTAAAGTCCTCCCTCAATGACTCATAGTGGCATGGAGGTGACCCTGGCTTCTTGAAGACTCTGCCAGTGGACCACAAGGCTTGGCAGGTCCTATGAGGCAGCAAAGGCTTCCAGTCTGGGTTCAGTGATGGGCTGCTAGTCCACTGTGCGAGGACAGGCCTAGATGAGTCTGATAAGGCAGCATCAGATTTACCACAAAGTAATGATTTTTTTCCCCCACTAAGACATACGGGGTTGCAATCTGCTTCAGTGAAGAGAATATTCATGCTATTTTTTTGGAGTAAGTCCTTGGCTAGGTGATAGAGCTATAACTATTTATAGGACATTAAGCCATACCCACTGGGCTCCTACCAGAACAATCTCCCTAAGGTGCAGAGCTGGCTGTGAGACTTCTCACAACCCTTCAGTGACTACCCATTTCCTTTGGATAAAGTGCTAACGTCTTGACCCCACCTTTTCAGACTTATTTACATTAGATCCTTCATATACTCTGTATTTCAGACAAACTGGTTTCCTCTCTATTTCTGGAGCTTGATACTCCACCTTACTGTTGTGTGTCCAAAAGGGTCACGCCCACATTCTGCCTCTTAGAATTCTTATCTCCCTTCCAGGTTCACCTCAGATGCCATGTCCTCCATGGAACCTTTCCTGATCTGCCCAGATTTTAGTGATTTCTCTGTCTCCTCAGAATTGCCTCTCTCCCTAAAATATTCCACCAGGCAACTATGTGGCATAGGGGGTAAAGCTCTAGATTTGGAACCAGAAAGATATGAGTTCAAATTCTACCTTACATACTAACTAGCTGCGCGACCTTGGTCAAGTTACTCTCTGTGCCTCAGTTTCCTTATCTGTAAAACGAGGGGGTTGGACTTCATGACCACTAAGATCCCTTCAAGCACTAAATCTATAATTCTATGATGTCATTATTTGTGAATATATCTCTTTTCAGTGGAATGTAAGCTTCTTGAGGACAGGGTGTGTTATTTTTTTCTTAGTATCTCCAGTGCCTTACACACAGCAGACAATAAATATTTGTTGAACTGGATCCCATTGCCACACCCTATTTACTTTCCCTGATAGAAGTCCTTGTCTTTCTACAACAGTAAGCTTTTTTAATAGCAGACAGACGATGCTACTGGATATTGGCAGTAATGGCAGTCCAATTTCTTCTGTCTCTTGTCACCCTTCGAAGGTCCTTCAAATTATTGATGGTTCCAAGGGCTGTAATACCTACTGAACTGTGCTCTGTTGGCAAGGATGTGCTTTCATGACCTAGCTTCTTCTCACTGCCCTCTGATGGCAGGAGTGCTCATATGTGAACCTCTTAGGCTGCTCCTATGTAATCTTCTAGTCTTGTGTTTTCTCCACGAGCCAAGATCCATCCACAGGTCTCTACAGCCATTCTGGATGTCAGTCAGGACATAGGAGTACATTTTTAAAGGGCAAAGGAGGATAAGAAAGGATGGAAGCATACAGAAACAAGAAATGATAACTGATAGCAGAATTATAAAAAGCAGACACAAGATCTCTAAGAGCACAGCTGTTTGACCCTATGTTTTGGTCCCAAACAGTTTTATGCAATGTTGACCCTAAATCAGCAAGGAAAGATTAAATAAATAACATTCGATACATCATGTTGAAGAAGGCAAATATGTGTATCATACATTTTTTAGGAAGATCATAATTTTCAAATGGTGAAAATCAACTGTGGTATTGTCCTTAATTATCCACTCTGACTCACCTCCTATGTCCAGTCCTTGCCAAATCTTGTCTCTACCTTTCCAGCAAATCTTCTCTACACCCCTTCTCTGCTGTTATTGTTCATCCTTTGATCTTGAAGAGGACCAGTGACATCATGACGGGTGATGTTTTGACTCGGCCCTGGATTGGATTTAAGTGAGGCAGAACTGCGAAAAGTTATCAGCCTCACTTTCTCCTCCAGAGTCATCCAAGTCCAGTGGCAAGACAAAGGTCAAGACAACTGACCCAGGACGCAGTGGGTGACCTTGGTCTTTTGAAATTAAGGTCTTTCCCAGGTCTCAATTTGTCTGAAGTCACATGTACTCCATGACTAAGGGCTAGGTAAGAATTGAAACAAAAAATGGCCCAATTTACCATCACAAAAATATCTATCTGGGAGGGAAAAACCTTCAGAGTTTCTGGCCAGAAGAGAAAACAATTGCTGTTTACATTCATTCTGAGCCATCAAAACTAAACAATGAGCCACAGAGGCTTGGGTTACCATCACCCTAGTACAGGCTCATCAAAACACTCCATCTCCCTTGTCTGTACCAGCTGTCCCCCATTCCTGGAATGCTCTCCCATCTCACCTCGGCCTCTAAGTATCCCAGACTTCCCACATTCCACCTTCTGCAGCAGGCCTCTCTCCTCCCAGCTGCCACACAGGCCGTTTTTGCCTTTTTAATGTCCTGGTGCCCTCCAGGAGTCTGGTGACATCTATGGACTCCTTCTCAGAATCCTGTTTTTAAATGCATGTTTTCAAATACATAAGATGACAAAGGAAACCAATTGTATTGAAATATGATTCTCAAAGGGCAGCTAGGTGGCCCAGTGGATGGGGTGCCTGGCCTGGAGTCAGAAAGACCTGAGTTCAAATCTGGCCTCAGACACTTACTAGCTGTGTGATCCTGAGCAGGTCACTTAACTCTGTTTGCCTCAGTTTCCTCATCTGTAAAATGACCTGGAGAAGGAAATGGCAAACTGTCCCAGTATTTTTGCCAACCCCAAATGGAATCATAAAAAGTTGCAAATGACTGAACAACAACAGCTCTTAAAATATATATTTTTAAAAGTTCATGAACTCCACATCAAGTCCCCCAGTGCTAGGCCCTTCTGCCTGAGATTACCTCCTATCTACTCTCTATATTTTTTGTATGTACATAGGTATTTGCAAGTTGTCTCCTCCATTAGAATGAGAGTGCCTTGGAGGCAAAGATCGTTTTTTTGCTTTTCTTTGAATCCCCAGCCTTTAGCACAGTGCCTGGCCCATAGTAAATGCTTATTAAATCCTTTTTTTTTTAATTGAGAAATTGATTGATCAAAGGGATAAAGCTATAGAGAACTGATAGACTCAGAGTGCAGATTGAAGCATATTTTTTTCCTTTATTTTTCTTGTTTTTTTTTTTCTGGGACATGGCTAATACAGAAATGTTTTGCATGACTGTATATATATATATATATCCATTATATATATGTGTATAACATACATATATACATAACAGTTATCATATTTTTGGCTTATCAATGGGTGGAGGAGAGGATGGAGGGAGAGAATATAGAATTGGAAATAAAAATGAAATTTAAATTTAAAAAAAAGAGAGAGAAAGAAGCTAACCTTTAATTTTCTGAAAATGCACATTAGTGGAACAGCTAAACGGAACAACTCCATGGCACTGAATATGAAGTGGGCTGCATGGGGAATCTGACAGAGTCTCCCTCCATCCCTCACTTAATCAAGCAAAAAAAAACATTAATTAAGCACCAACTTAAAAATGTGTCAGGCACTGTGCTAGATGTAGATAATACAAATAATAAAGCAGGATGTGCCTTGTCCTCAAGAAGCTAACATTTGATAGGGAGTTTGGGTTCTCCTTCCCAGGGCATGTGATACAAGCTTTTGTGCCTTTGTTCTGAGGATTATGTAAATGAATGAACAAGTCTTTGAGGAATGAAAATAGCTTTATAGTGATAAAGCCCAAAGATGAATACTATGCATTTGACACAAACATAAAGTTTAAGGTTGAAACTCCTAGTCTAAGGAATTCTAACTGATAGAGAATGGAGAAAGATTTTCTTTTCTAAGCCAAGATCAACGTATTTGTCTTTGGGAAGTAGGTGGAAGGATCATGATGGAGTAGAGGACAGCAGAAGAAGGTGGCTTGACTTTCCCCTCTCTGAGCATCAGTCTCCTCATCTGTACAATGACACAGTCTGACCAGTTAATCTCTAAGGTTCCTCCAACTTCTAGCTTTTTATGGCCATGCCTGAGCTATCCCACATTGGATCACTGGGGAGCTCTTCACCCTAATACATTGTGCCACTACCACTGAAGTTGAACACTAGGGGTCACATTGAGATAAAGGGTAACATCCTCCCAAGCACATCTGTCTGCCCTTGGTAAACACACATTCACTCAGCAGGGGGCCACGGATTCCCATGGATACTCACTGACTTATTTATGTCCAGCTGCTCGATGCTGATTGGCTGGGTTTCTATGCACCATGCACTTAAAACAGGACCATGTTATTAGTCTTTTTTGGCTGCATTGAAGATTCTGAAGGAAAGTAAGGAGCATAGTGTGTCTGAGTCAGAGGGAGCCTGGGGGATTATTGCTATTTTCCTTCTTTCTTAACATTTAACCTCAATTAGGCCAATCTTTCATCTCTTCAACTCTTAGCCTAGGTCCTTAGTTCTCTTAGGCTATCCTGCCTTGGAAATTCCAAGTCTATGTCTTAACAAAATCCCAAGGGTTGGTTCGCCACCTGATGTCGTTTTCACCTGGGTTTTGCCTGCACATTATTCATCCTCCCTTCCTAGTTTCTTTAAAGAATTAGACATGAAAGTTAATATTTTATTTTCATGACTGAGCTAGTCCATCTGTCTGCTTTCAGGATTGACCAGTTCTAAATCCTCTGACACAATTCAGTACTTCAAGGATCCAGGATTTCATTGGTGTGCATTTTGTTTCCACTGACTCAGGGGCCGTAAGACCATCTGTGATGCAGTAGGCAATCTTAGGATACAGTTACTGGGGCTGAAAACGTTGTGCTCTGATCCTCAACTAGTGATGAGCATGGAACTTTAGTTTGTCTTCAGACCACAGACAGATATGCGGGCTGTCACAAGGCCCAGCTTAGTAGGATTGGTCAAAGTCTGTAGGTCAAAGTAGAACATTATTGATGGAAACCCTCTCACATGAATAGAAGTCTCCCATTCCACAAAACCTCCAGAGAGGGATTTTCTACAAACCACCATTTTCTGTTTAGCTTACAAGTCAATCACTGAAGTTTAGGGCATTTCCTTATGCTTGCTACTCAGAGGAATGAATTAATGAATGCAAAGAAACGTATTTATTAAGTACTTACTATGGGCTAGGCACTGTGATTCATGTTAAAGATGCAGATACAAAAAAACAAGACAGTCCTTACCCTCAAGAAGCATAAGCACAGGGTCAACCTGGATTCTTCCCTCTAACATCCCTCCTACATCCAATCTCTTGCCAAGTGTTATCAATTCTAATAAGGCAAGACAATATTCATAGGGGAGAGGTGGCCAAAGCGGGATATCTTATTCTCAGAAGTCACAGGAATGGTGAGTGGAGTCATAAGGTAATTGATTTCTTTCCTAGAATTTTAGTATTAATTTGATTATTGTCCCCAGAGCTCAAGGTGGAAAGTGAGGGTAAAAGGTGGGAGTAGACAGGTACGATGGTAAGACATGACATGAAAAGGCAAAGAATGGAATGCTTAGTATTGCTTGAGCTGGATATAGACGACTCTCATCAATCATGGGCCTAGGCCCCAAAACGAGAATTGAAGTGTGAGTTTGGAGGTCAAAGAGAATTAATTGCTGTCTGATGTTCCTGGTATTGTAATATTGCTTTTGATATTTGGGAGTTGGCTCATAAAATCATTGTTTGGCTTTCTTTTGTTCATTTCTTCGATGTTTCCCCCTCAATTTTAATTTTCTTTCTTTCTTTTCTTTTCTTTTCTTCTTTTTTGTTGTGGTGAATTCTGCCTCTAACTCTGACCTCAGCCATCTCATCAATGAGTGCCAGTAGTCATAAGAGAAATCAGGCAAGAGAGAGGTGGGAAGTAGGGAAATGAGAGGAGGAAAGGAAAGAAAGCACAGGGTTGGGGGAGAGAGAGAGAGACAGAAAGAAAGAAAGAAAAAGAGAGAGAGCTGAGGTATCTGTCCAAATACAATGACCTTCTTTTTAACTCTTGAGACTTTGGTTGAGTCTCTTTCAACATATTACATGACATCGGTATAATGAGAATCTATTAATTCCACTGATGATCCCCATACCTACTTGTTTGTCAGGTAGAGCTGAAGATCAAAGGCTCCTCTCCTCAGCCAGGTGGCCAGACACTTTTAAATCTGGAAGGTATTTGTTCTGAAAAGATAGACTACATTTCAAGAAAACTTGCAAACTGTGTTATTTTTGCTTAGAAAAGTGGCTTTTCTGCATATTTCATAGTCTTTTATCTCTACCCTGAAGAGAGTCGATGATTCATTTCAATAGACCCACAACTGTCCTGTTGGTATGAAACAAACCTCCACTGCCCTGATAGGACACCAGAAGAGAATGGTAGTACAAGGTGTTGATTTCTCTCATTCTTCCTCATCCTCCATTGATTCAGGAGAGCCTTAGATGGTCTGACTTTTTAAAAATTCCATTTCCTTTCCATGAGATAAATGAAATTAAATACCTCAACACATTAAAATAACTTGGAGGATTGCTATAAACTGAAAGCCTGATGGAAGTTATGTTCCTGGAACTCCGACAACTAAAAGCTCACTCCTTGGCTGAACTCAGGCAGTCTTTCCTTTTGTGATGGGTGGGGTTAGCAATGTGCACCTCAGAGCAGAAGCCTCTCTTCCCAAAAGCATCCTTTTGGTGTTTTTAACAAGGAGAGGGAAAGGGAAGGTCAGACTCACTGAGTCTAGGAGAAGACTGCTTGGATACTACTCCTCATACGCTGCTGGGAGCTGTATCAGAAATGTTTTTGCATGAGAGCAAAGAGATCTGGTTTCTGGTTCTGCTTCATGTGACTAAGATTAATCCTCAAACTGAAACTCAAAATAGGTGCTTTGAGCTTCAGATTTTCCCAGAAGTCAAGGGGAATGACCAGCAATTATACCAGGTGGGCTATGCTCAGGTTCTTCCAAGTAATAGGTGTCCGTTTCAACACAAAGTCCTGTGATTGTGTGGTCTGCAAGGTGGAAGCAGAATGTCTTGATTGGGGTTTAGGAAGCATGTTTGTTGGGTTGTTTCAGTCATGTCCAACTCTTCATGACCCCATTTGGAGTTTTCTTGGTAAGGATACTGGAGTGGTTTGCCATTTCTTTCTCCAGTTCATTTTACGGATGAGGAAACTGAGGCACACAAAGTTAGGTGAATTACCCAGAGTCACACAAGCTAGCTAGATTTGAACTCAGGAAGATGAGTCTTCCTGACTCCAAGCCCTCAATTCAAATTAGCTGCCCTAATAAGGTATGGGACTAATGGGACTGAACAATGACCATAAGGACCGTCAGTAGGCCCAAGATAAATATAGCATAGTAGAAAGAGTAAAGGTTAGAATCCTACTAATATTGTCACCTATTACCTGTATGACGTTGGGCAAGTCCCTCAATCTGTCTAGGCCTCAGTTTAAAATGGCCCACGTGTAAAATGAGGGCGTTGGATTACATGGCCCCTGAGGTCGCTTCCAGGGTAGAACTCTAGATCCATGTGCTCCCATGAACACGGCAGGGAGCTTGCAGGTTCCTTTCCTGTGACTTGCAAACATGCTCAGGATTCCCCCATTCTATGAAATGATTCTTCACTGAACCCTGACGTTCTCTCAAGCTACTGACCTCTCTTCTCTTTTAATGACAAGCCCCTAGAGTCCCCTACAGGTTCTGCCTGTGTTCCTTCACTAACCACTCATTCTTGGGCTCCTTGTACTCTGGCTTTTGATCCCACTCCTCTATTCTCGAAACTGGTCTCTGAAAAGCCACTAGTGAGGGGCAGCTAGGGGGTCCTAGGTGGTGTAGTGGAGAAAACACCAGCCTTGGAGTTGGGAGAATCTGAGTTCAAATCCAGCCTCAGAAACTCACTAGCTGTGTGACCCCGGGCAAGTCAGTTAATCCTGATTGCCTCCAAAAAAAAAAGTTACTAGTGAAATTTTTTATTTACCAAATCCAACAGCCTTTTCTCAGACTTCATCTTCCTTGACCTCATTGCTGCTTTTGACATGGTCAAGTTCCTCCTCCTTCCTACAGAAGTATTATCTCTTCTTTTAGTTTCTATGAAACTACTCTTTGCTGGTTTTTCAGTTTCCCAGCCCGTGTCCCTGGATTGTCATCCATCTTCTACCGACAATGTCTGAGTATCCTCCAAGTTTCTATCCTGGGCCCTTTTCTCTCTCTTTCTCTTCTCTCTCTCAAATGACTTCATCTGACCTCATGGGTTAAATTATCATCTCTATGCTGCTGACTCCCAAATTCATTTACCTATTCCCAATGTCTCCTAATTCCATATAGTCAATCATCTGCTGAATGTCTTTATTTAGATGTCCTATTGGCATCTCAAACTAAGATTAAGTAAAATGGTGCTCTGCTTGCCTTTCTTTTTTTAGGAGGGCTACAAATGGAGAAAAAAAAATGGAAAAGATTTGCAAACTGTTTTCTCCATCAAGGATGATGAAAACACAACCCTTAGACCCTAACAACACAGTACTGGATATTCTTTTAGAGGAGATAGAAATGACTTTACAAAAAATAGAGACAGGAAAAGGAGCCAGATTGGACCAAGTATATATGGAGGAAATCCATGCTGGAGGTGACAAATTGTGTGGGCATTGAGTGTCCTTCTTATATGTAAGAAAGAAGGGAAAATACCAAAAGTATAGAGGGAAAAAAAACCTTAGACATTATTAATACAAAGAAAAGATAACATCAACAATTACTGACCTATTCTCCCATCCATTCTAAATCTTTATGAAAGCCCTCTATACATGAATAGACAACATCCTTGATGAAGGTATTAGCAAGAACAAGCAGGCTTTCACAAGCAATATTCAACAATGGATCACATCTTCACTATCTCACAATTACCTACAAGCCATAGAAAAAAACAAGATCCCGTTTGAGGACTTGCTTTTAGTTTGGTAAAGCAAAATGCTGCTCTATAGGCTCTTCTACTAAGTGACTTACATACATTATTTCATTTTATCTTCACAATAACCCCAAGATTAATAGTGCAGGTAGTAGTAGTATCTTCATTTTATAAATAACAAAACTCGACCATGGGGAGGTTAAGTGACTTCCCTGGGGTCATACAGCTAGGTAGTGGCAAAGATGGGTTTCCTAGGATTTTAGACTCCAAATCCAGGGCTAGTTCCACTTTGTCACAGTTATATTACACACACACACACACACACACACACACACACAGATATAGATAGATATTTCTACATATAGATATATCTATCTATGTTATGGTAGAACCTGTCACCTGGATGGTTCATGAACTGAAAGGGCTCTCTGACTTAGTGTATAGATAATAGATATATCCATATCTAGGGATAGAGATATCTTTATCTCTATCTCTATTTATACACTGAATCAAAGCGACCTTTCAGTTCATGGACCATCCAAGTGATAGGTTCTACAAGAATAGGTGCAAGTATTATAGGAGTTTTAAAATCAGGAAAACCCTTTTGGAAATTTCTCTCAGCCATCATGGTCTTGACACTGTTCAGCAGTGAGCATGTACAGTCAGCAATCTAGAGTTTGGGAAAGGCCAGAAGCCTCCAGAGCAGTGACCCCACCCAGCCCAAGCATTTTTCTGGAGATTAAACATTACCTAGAGGGACCAAGAGGAGTAAAGAATCCTCTCCACCATAGGATCCTAGAAATAGGTTGAGAAGGAATTTCTTGTTGCAACCCTAATAAGGACTTAGGAAGCTTTGAGACTGTGGTAAACTGGGCTAATAACCAGCATAGGCCAGCCAATGTGCATTATTGCCAAGGTTATGTAGCATTTCCTCATGCTGTAGACAAGAAAACACTCTGAGAGCTTTCTTTTGAAGGGCTTTGATCCCCAACAATGGCATTCTAGAAATGAGGATTTTATGAAAAGGTCATTAACAGGTTTTCCTCTTACAGAACTTCTACAAAGTGAAAAATTAGCAAGTGACTCAGATAGATTCAGGGGCACAGAAACACTATCCATGGCCTCATAGAGTCCCACGAACATAGAAGTTCCAATCATGCTTTTCTGGTATGATTTTTTTCAGTATTTCATTAGATTGTGATCTTTTGGAAAGCAGGGTCTTTGAGAGCTATATTCCTTACATATACAATAAATGTAATCACCACCAACCATATATAATGGCTGTCTTTGCAGCAGAACCCAGCACAGGGCTTAGGAGGATACTTAGGAAAGCTTTTGCTGAAACACTTGGCAAATTATCTAACTTCTTGGGGCCTCAGTTTCCTGAACTGTAAAACGAAGGGGTTAGATTAGATGATGTCCAAGGTTTTTTTTTCTGGCTCTAAATTCCACAATCCCATGAATTATCCTCCTATCTAGCATGTTAACAATTCTAATTTGTGGATTTCTGATAATTTTAATGCCTTAAAACTGAAATCCTAGTTGGAATCAATTTTGAATGCTTGAGTTTCGTTATGTGTGTACATGAAGAAAAAAAATATATGTATATATATATATGTGTAGGTGTATGCATATATGCATGTGTATGTGTGTGCATGTGCTCATGTATCTAACAACAAAGATGGCCATGCTAAACTGATTAACCAGCCCTGGGGTTTCCTTCTTTGTTGTACCTTTACAGCTGGGCTCCTTTGCCTTTCAGAAAGTCTCCAAAAGGTGCTGTTATAGATTCCAGTACTTCCATTCAGTCCCATGAACTCCCCAAATACCCTCAGTTTCAGTTTACTCTACTGCTCAGATCGAAAAGGAAATTTTACATTATGCTGGTTTGCATCCTCCCAATAGAATTGCCCTCAGTGCTCAGGAGGATCAAGTGGAAGAGAAAACATCAGTTGCATTTCTCAAAACCAGGTTTCTGCTCTAAGCTCTTGCTATTCATATGTGATGGTATCCTAAGGTGCTTGCCAGTTGTAAAAATTAAATTCAGAAAGGAAATCCTGATTGGTTGGATAACCTATGGATACACCACAGGTAGAAACACCTGAAATTTTTAAGGTAGAAAAGGCTTGGACATCATCTAGTCCCTCATTTTATAGATAAGGAAAATCAGCCTCAGAGGCTAAAAGGACTTGCCCAAGGTCACGCAGTTAAGTAGTGTATGACAAAGACTGCCTCAGGATCTAGGAAGGGCTGTGCTGATAAATGTTTAACAGCAGTTCTCCCCCCAAAAAAGGTATGCATTATCATGTGTGTGTGTAGGCAATTGGGGATAAATGACTTGCCCATGGTCACACAGCTGTTAAGTATCTGAGGTCAAATTTGAACTCAGGTCCTCTTGACTCCAGGGCTAGTGTTCTATCCACTGTGCCACCTAGTTGCCTCCTGTATGAGATACTTTTAAATTTAATCTGCATTATTAACATTTCCTCTATCTTTTTTTTATGTCTAGACAATCAACAAAACAACAAACTGAGCCCCCATTTGTAGTGTCTGTCAATTTCTAAGGGGTAAATGCTGAAACTTAAAATGGAATAATCTGTTTTCATGAGACTATAAGAACCAGCTCTAGTATACCACTAGACTGAGGTCTCCAGCAACAAAACCTGGAATACACAACCACAATTCAGAATTCCTTTCCCAAGAAGTATGGAGGGAGCCTGAGGTGGTTCAGGGAACAGTTGTAGGAGGTGCAATTATAACACAAAGGATGGTTGGTGGTTGGTGCCCAGGCAGTCCTCATGTAGATGATAGAGGGGGAAAACAGAGATATAGAAGCTCTTAGGGAGATATAGGAGATATAGCAGCTCTTAGAGAAGAGGCGGACCATAAGGCAGTCCCCCAGAAATATCTGCCTATATTCTTTGAGGATTGGGAGGGAAGGTAGTATATTGGTAGAGGTGTGGCATGCTAACTGGACCCTGGAGGTGGGGCTGAGAGAAGGTGCAGGGCTGGGTGAGAAAACAGTTACAGACAGTGGTCTCTAGACACTTCCTTGGTGAAGAATCTACCCTTTCTCCATAGGAGTAGGTAGTAGGTGCCCTTGGCATGCTAGCTCAAAGCCCTGGTAGCCTCTCTTTAGTTGGGGGTCTGTTAGAGTATGAGAAAACGTCTAATGGTATCATTCCATGTTTCATGCAAGTCTTAAGAGCTCTTGGTGATGCTGAGATCTTATCATATGAACATCAGGCTCTAACAGTATATAACAGTGATGCTGTCCCTTATGTATGAGGATGGTATTACTGACCTACTATCAATATGGGAGGGACTTGGAGATCTTTTTCCAATAATGGTGATGGATTTGTGTGGTCATCCAGGCTCTCACCCTAGCTTCCCTCCTGATAGGTGGCATGCATTTTGGAGATGATTGGTTGGGGTTGGGAGCACAGTCTGTGCCTATGGAACTGAGAGGAGCTGACTGGTCGACACGGAGTCAAGTCCATAACTTTGACTCATTCATTAACATGGCATCCTGTGATCATGGCCAAGTTACTTAACCTCTCTGGGCCTCAGCTTCCTCAATTACAAAATGAAGAGATTTAATTATATGACCTCTTAAGTTTCTTCCAGCTCGAGATTTAGGATCCCCAGGTGACATGGGAAAAGAGCACAGTCCCCTCTGCTCAGGTCTGACACCCGAGTTTGGTCCTGACACTTCCTTCAAGACTCTGAGCTAATTGAGGGCAGGAACTCATCTTTGCCTTTCTTTGTATGCCTACTACTTAGCACAGTGTCTGGCATATAGAATTTAATAAATGCCTGTTAATGGACTGATTAGGCATAGTCTAAATTTCCTAAAAACACAGGGGTAGCATACCTATTGATGTTAGATGCACATACTTTCATTAACCAGAGGCAAGTTACATAAGCCACTGGAAAAAAAAATTGAATAAATTCCAAAATTACTGGCTTTATACTTCTATTCCCTTTCACCATTCTGACTTTTGATCCTTACCCAAAAGCTTTTCTAAAAGCCTCAGCAAAGCTCTGGGTTTTAAAGAGGAACCTGAAATAGGAAAACCAGGAAAGTAATGATAAGGAGGAGAAGGCTAGTCTTGCTGTAGAGGGAAGGCCAAGAAAAATACCCCAAAACATGGTTGGCAGAAAGGATCCCAGGGAGTCATCTAAAGGCAGACTTTGAGTGAAAGGAAGAAAGAAGAAAAGGGGCCGTGATAGAGGGAGGCAGAGAAGTGATGGCAGCTGAAAGAATGACATGATTACACAACAAAAGACAAAAAGCTCGGGTCGGATTTATAGGAACAGGAATGGAGTTCTGGTGTGAGAGAAAAGTCATTTAGGAAGTAGCATAAGAAACAATTGTATAGAAGAATGCTTAATGAATGCCCAGACACTCGCTTACGGTGAGAAGGGGAACAAAGAATGAAGGGAATATTGAATCACTAAGCTGGAATTCCCCTCCATCAGGCACGGAGTCCTTCCCCTGCCTGCGTACAGAACACTGCCTCATCATCTCGGTCACTTCTTAGAGCTCCAGCAAGGAGAAGCCATACCTTACTTTGTGTGGTCATCCACTCTAGCGTCCACTTTAATCCAACAGATTTTCCTTAAGGAGAAGAGAAAGGAAAGGCTGGAATCTAAAGACACGTTGAAAGGAAATACTGGCAGGATTAGGAGACAGCCTGGATGTAGGAGGTGGTAACTGGAGGGGGTAAGGAGGAAGATGCCAAAGATAACACCCATTATTGTACCAAATCTTGGCTATTTTTACAAGCTATTCCACAGATCATTTACTAGAATGCCATGAAACACTGCCCGGAGAAAAAGCCCTGCACTCGTTAGCAGGCATGGGAACAGTTTGTGGAGCAGTAACCTTGAGAGTTGAACATATTTTCCCCACTCACTTGCTAATTTGAAGACTAGAATAATCTGCCTTCTTCCGTGACTAAGGCTCCCCTAAGCCTCCTCTTCAAGATGGAGAGCAGGTGCAAAAGATTTCCACAACTAGAGAAGATCCTAAAGACTTAAGTAAAGATGCCAACATTGCTGTTTCTTTTGCTCCTTGCATTTGTAAACTTTCAAGTAGGGGTGTGGGTGTTTAGATTCCTCTTGGTGTCAGTCATCTTCAGCACACCCCACTGGGAGGGCTAAGTTCTGTCCTTAGGCCTGTTCTATTTAACATTTTCATTAAAGAGCATATCCATTGTGGAGGCAAAAAAACAAACAAAAAAAAAACAACAACCAAAAAACTGGGGACTAAGAAAATGTCTCACACTTGAGGAATGGCAGAATGCATTATGGAACATACATGTGATGGAGTACTATGGTGTGGTAAGAAGTAAGGAAATACATGATTTCAGAAAGACATATATGAACTGATGTAGAGAGAAGTGAGCAGAATCAGAAAATGATGTATATTATAATATCAATACTATAAAGATGAACAATTTTTAGGACTTTTATAAAATGAAAAAGAATGAAATGAGCAAAACCAGGACAACAATTTGTACAATAACAACTCTGTAAAAAAAAAAGACTTTGAAAGCTGTAACAACTACGATCAATGTAATGACCATCAGTTATTCCAGATGACTGATGATGAAACATGTTATACATTACGGAGAGGTCATGTATTTAAAGTGCAGAATAAGACACATGTATTTTTGTATATAACCATTGAGGAAATTTGTTTTGTGTGACTATGTATATTTGTTAAAAGGAATTTATTTTCTTTTGTTTCCCCCAATGGATTAATGGGTGAGAAAGAAATTAGATGTCTGTAATTTTTTTTAATAGAGAGAGGGAGAAATAGAAAATTTTTAAAATTTATTAATGCAATCCCCAGCACCTAGCACATTGCTGTTGTTCAGTCATGTCCAACTTTGTGACCCTGTGGAATTTTATTGGCAAAGATGCTGGAGTGGTTTGCCATTTCCTTCTCCGTTAGATTAAGGCAAACAGAGATTAAGTGTCACACAGCTAGTAAGTGTCTGAGTCCAGATTTAAACTCAAGAAGATGAGTCTGAGGCTGGATTTGAACTCAGGTCTTCCTGACTTCAGGCTCAGCACTTTCTCCACCAAGCCACCTAGCTGTCTCCACCTGGCACATAATGGGTACTTAATAAATGTTTTGTTTCTAAAATTTCACTCTATTTAGCCTCCCCACTCTGAAATCTACCCTCCACACAACTCAGAATTGACTTGTTCAAGAATAGTTCTGACCATACCACTCCCTTGCTCAAGAAGTTTTAGTGGCTCCCTGTTACTACTAGGAAAAAAAAGGAAACTCCTCTTTTGGCATTTAAAGTCTTTCACAATCTGGCTCCAACCATCTTTCCTGATCCTCATTATGCACAAAGCTGTGGGCAACTCTTTCTTTTGTGTATGTTGGCAAAAATGAAAAACTCAGTCCCTGCCCTCAATGGGCTTCTCCTTCTATTTGTCATTCCCACCCCCTCCTGACCTTGCTCCATCAATCATCCTCTCTGTCTTATGAAGATTCATTTTCTTTCTTTACTGGTTGCTTTTTCTCAGACTATAAACATGGTGAGGCACAAAAACCATTTTTGTGATTCAATCACCTCTCTCTGTCTCTGTCTCTGTCTCTCTGTCTCTCTGTCTCTGTCTCTCTCTGTCTCTGTCTCTGTCTCTCTGTCTCTGTCTCTCTGTCTCTCCCTCCTTCCCCACCACCTCTTTCATTGCCAACTGCTAGAATGAGTAACTGGTGCTCACCACCTCCACTTCCTCATTCCTCAAATTCTGGTGATCTTGCTTCCATTCCCACCATTCTACTGAAACATCAATCAATCAATATTTATTAAACACCTACTATATGCCAGGCACTATGCTAACATCTCTCTCCAAAGTCACTAATGACCATTTTATTGCTAAATTCAATTACCTTCCTCCCATGCCCCCATTCTACTCTTCTTGGCCTCTCTGCAGCATTTGATCCCACTGACCACTCCATCCTGGATACTTGCTTGTTTTCCGGAATAGCTGGATCAGTTCATAGTTCCAGGAGTGTGTTAGTGTTCTCCTGGGAGATCACACTTCCTCCAACCCCATCCTTTTCATCTTTTTTTATCTTTTGCCAGTTGAGTGCATGTCTTCAACTATTTCTATGTATATGATTCCTTCTCCTCAGACCCACCCCAAAGTAGGGCTGTGCTGGTAAATGTTTAATAAGTAGTTCTCTGAAAAAAAATTATATTTTTGAAAGTTGGTTAGAGCTGGTTTCTGGCAAAGCCTTATCCAACAGTTTCAGTTATCCCCTATATAGCTCTACTGGGATATTTCACTATCATCTTGAGGTCAATATGTCCAAAGCAGAACTCCTTTCTGCTCCCCTCCCTTTTGCCACCCTGTCCCTACCTTCTCCATTTCTTTTGATGGTATCATCGTACACCCAAGCCATCCAGTTTCATAATCTCAGGGTGATCTTTGACTCTTCCTATTCATCTCCACCCCCCCCAACCATTATTTGATTACCAAGTTCTCCTCATTATACCTCAGCAGCATCTCTTGAATCCCTTTCTATCATCCTGGTGTAGATCTTCATCTTTTCTTGTCCAGACAATAGTAACAATAGCAAAAACAAAGACAACCTACAGTTTTATAGAACTTTGAGGCTTGCAAAATGCTTTACGTGTATTAGCTTCTTTTTCCCTCACAACATCCCTGGGAGAGGGAATAATAGCCTGTGATGTGACCTCTGTTGCTTCCAGTTCAGCTTCTTTGCAGTTCATCTGCCTTTACGCTATTGCCAAAATTATCTTTTTAATCTATTACTCTGACCACTTCAATACACTCTGTGCCTCTAATGTGCAAAATCTTCAGAGGCTCCCCATTGGTAGTGATCCTAGCAATCAAGGTCTTCTACAGTCTAAGGCCAATCTACCTTTCCATCCTTATCACATATTATGTCACATGATGGTTTGATTGGTGTACCCTATCCTTCTGCCAAACTGAATTACCATGTCCTTTGTTTCCATCTTACCCTCTCTTGTTTCTGTGCCTTGGCTCTCTTTCCTTTCTGCCCCAAAGAGGCTCCTGTCAGCTCCATCTCTTAAAGACTCTCTTCTTTTGGGGCCAATTCAGTTACAAACCAAGGGCCATCTCCAGTCATCCTGATCTATATCTGGCCACTGGACTCAGATGGCTCTGGAGGAGAAAGTGAGGCTGGTGGCTTTGCACAGCCCTCCCTCATTTAAATTCAATTCACTTGCATGTCATGGCATTACCTCCCTGATGTCATGGTCCTCTTCAAGAATGAAGGACAAGACAAAAACAGTTATCACCCTTTTTATGAAACCTTCTCTGGCCCAAGTGCTATTTCTGTCTCTTTCTGCCTCCTTGTGTCTCTCTCTTCATCTGTCTTTCTATCTCTCTCTGTCTCAAATGGTCTCTCTGTCTCTGTTTCCCTTGCTCTATCTCTGTGTCTGTCTTTCTATCTCTGTCTTTCTGTCTCATTGTGTCTCTCTCTTCATCTGCCTCTCTATCTCTGTCTCTCTGTCTC